>NC_054480.1:6327336-6444485 GCF_017639515.1 Carcharodon carcharias | reverse complement strand
ATGAGGGTATTTCAATTAGGGATTTGTGTAATCCAGTCTGTGCAATGAGGGTATTTTCATTAGGGATTATGTAATTCAGTCTGTGGGATGAGGGTATTTCAGTTAGGGATTAGTGTAATTCAGTCTGTGGGATAGGGTATTTCAGTTAGGGATTAGTGTAATTCAGTCTGTGCAATGAGGTATTTCAGTTAGGGATTAGTGTAATTCAGTCTGTGGGATGAGAGGTATTTCATTAGGGATTAGTGTATTTCAGTCTGTGGCAATGAGTGTTATTTCAGTTAGGATTATGTAATTCAGTCTGTGGATGAGGGTATTTCAGTAGGGATTAGTGTAATTCAGTCTGTGGATGATGTATTTCAGTTAGGGATTAGTGTAATTCAGTCTGTGGTATGAGGGTATTTCAGTTATGCATTAGTAATTCAGTCTGTGTAATTAGGGTATTTCAGTTAGGGATTAGTGTAATTCAGTCTGTGGGATGAGGGTATTTCAGTTAGGAATTAGTGTAATTCAGTCTGTGGGATAAGGTATTTCAGTTAGGAATAGTGTAATTCAGTCTGTGCAATTAGGGTATTTCAGTTAGGGATTATTGTATTCAATCTGTGGGATGAGGGTATTTCATTAAGGGATTAGTGTTTTCTTCAGTCTGTGCATTAGGGTATTTCAGTAGGATTATGTTATTCAGTCTGTGGATGAGGGTATTTCAGTTAGGGATTAGTATAATTCAGTCTGTGGGATGAGGCTATTTCAGTTAGGGATTAGTGTAATTCAGTCTCTGGGATTAGGGTATTTCAGTTAGGGACTAGTGTTATTTTGCCTGAGGGAAGAGGTTATTTCAGTTAGGGATTAGTGTAATTCAGTCTGTGCATTTAAGGATTTCAGATAGGGATTAGTGTAATTAAGTCTGTGCAATGAGGGTATTTCAGTTAGGGATTAGTGTAATTCAGTCTGTGGGATGAGGGTATTTCAGTTAGGGATTTGTGTTAATCAGTCTGTGGGATGAGGGTATTTCAGTTAGGGATTAGTGTAATTCAGTCTGTGGGATGAGGGATTATTTCAGTTAGGGATTAGTGTAATTCAGTCTGTGGGATGAGGGATTTCAGTTAGGGATTAGTGTAATTCAGTCTGTGGGATGAGGGTATTTCAGTTAGGAATTAGTGTAATTCAGTCTGTGGGATGAGGGTATTTCAGTTAGGGATTAGTGTTATTCAGTCTGTGCAATGAGGGTATTTCAGTTAGGGATTAGTGTAATTCAGTCTGTGGGATGAGGGTATTTCAGTTAGGGATTAGTGTAATTCAGTCTGTGGGATGAGGGTATTTCAGTTAGGGATTAGTGTAATTCAGTCTGTGGGATGAGGGTATTTCAGTTAGGGATTATTGTTATTCAGTCTGTGGGATGAGGGTATTTCAGTTAGGGATTAGTGTAATTCAGTCTGTGCATGAGGTATTTCAGTTAGGGATTAGTGTAATTCAGTCTGTGGGATGAGGGTATTTCAGTTAGGGATTAGTGTAATTCAGTCTGTGGGATTAGGGTATTTCAGTTAGGGATTAGTGTAATTCAGTCTGTGGGATGAGGGTATTTCAGTTAGGGATTAGTGTAATTCAGTCTGTGGGATGAGGGTATTTCAGTTAGGGATTAGTGTAATTCAGTCTGTGGGATGAGGGTATTTCAGTTAGGGATTAGTGTAATTCAGTCTGTGCATTTAGGGTATTTCAGTTAGGGATTAGTGTAATTCAGTCTGTGGGATGAGGTATTTCAGTTAGGGATTAGTGTAATTCAGTCTGTGGGATGAGGTATTTCAGTTAGGGATTAGTGTAATTCAGTCTGTGCATGAGGGTATTTCAGTTAGGGATTAGAGTAATTCAGTCTGTGGGATGAGGGTTTTCAGTTATGGATTAGTGTATTTCAGTCTGTGGGATGAGGGTATTTCAGTTAGGGATTAGTGTAATTCAGTCTGTGGATGGGTATTTCAGTTAGGGATTAGTGTAATTCAGTCTGTGGGATGAGGGTATTTCAGTTAGGGATTAGTGTAATTCAGTCTGTGGATGAGGGTATTTCAGTTAGGATTAGTGTAATTCAGTCTGTGGGATGAGGGTATTTCAGTTAGGGATTAGTGTAATTCAGTCTGTGGGATGAGGGTATTTCAGTTAGGATTAGTGTAATTCAGTCTGTGGGATGAGGTATTTCAGTTAGGGATTAGTGTAATTCAGTCTGTGGGATGAGGGTATTTCAGTTAGGGATTAGTGTAATTCAGTCTGTGGGATGAGGGTATTTCAGTTAGGGATTAGTGTAATTCAGTCTGTGGGATGAGGGTATTTCAGTTAGGGATTAGTGTAATTCAGTCTGTGGGATGAGGGTATTTCAGTTAGGGATTAGTGTAATTCAGTCTGTGCATTTAGGATTTCAGTTAGGGATTAGTGTAATTCAGTCTGTGGGATGAGGGTATTTCAGTTAGGGACTATTGTTTTTCAGCCTGTGGGATGAGGGTATTTCAGTTAGGGATTAGTGTAATTCAGTCTGTGCATTTAGGGTATTTCAGTTAGGGATTAATGTTATTCAGTCTGTGGGATGAGGGTATTTCAGTTAGGGATTAGTGTTATTCAGTCTGTGCAATTAGGGTATTTCAGTTAGGGATTAGTGTAATTCAGTCTGTGGGATGAGGGTATTTCAGTTAGGGATTAGTGTAATTCAGTCTGTGGGATGAGGGTATTTCAGTTAGGGATTAGTGTAATTCAGTCTGTGGGATGAGGGTATTTCAGTTAGGGATTAGTGTAATTCAGTCTGTGGGATGAGGGTATTTCAGTTAGGATTAGTGTAATTCAGTCTGTGGGATGAGGGTATTTCAGTTAGGGATTAGTGTAATTCAGTCTGTGGGATGAGGGTATTTCAGTTAGGGATTAGTGTAATTCAGTCTGTGGGATGAGGGTATTTCAGTTAGGGATTAGTGTAATTCAGTCTGTGGGATGAGGGTATTTCAGTTAGGGATTAGTGTAATTCAGTCTGTGGGATGAGGGTATTTCAGTTAGGGATTAGTGTAATTCAGTCTGTGAGATGTGGGTATTTCAGTTAGGGATTAGTGTAATTCAGTCTGTGGGATGAGGGTATTTCAGTTAGGGATTAGTGTAATTCAGTCTTTGCAATTCGGGTATTTCAGTGAGGTATTAGTGTAATTCAGTCTGTGGAATGAGGGTATTTCAGTTAGGGATTAGTGTAATTCAGTCTGTGGGATGAGGGTATTTCAGTTAGGGATTAGTGTAATTCAGTCTGTGGGATGAGGGTATTTCAGTTAGGGATTAGTGTAATTCAGTCTGTGGAATTAGGGTATTTCAGTTAGGGATTAGTGTAATTCAGTCTGTGGGATGAGGGTATTTCAGTTAGGGATTAGTGTAATTCAGTCTGTGGGATGAGGGTATTTCAGTTAGGGATTAGTGTAATTCAGTCTGTGGGATGAGGGTATTTCAGTTAGGGATTAGTGTCTTTCAGTCTGTGGGATGAGGGTATTTCAATTAGGGATTAATGTAATTCAGTCTGTGCAGTAGGGTATTTCAGTTAGGGATTAGTGTAATTCAGTCTGTGCAATTAGGCTATTTCAGTTAGGTATTAGTGTAATTCAGTCTGTGGGATGAGGTATTTCAGTTAGGGATTAGTGTAATTCAGTCTGTGGGATGAGGGTATTTCAGTTAGGGATTAGTGTAATTCAGTCTGTGGATGAGGTATTTCAGTTAGGGATTAGTGTAATTCAGTCTGTGGGATGAGGGTATTTCAGTTAGGGATTAGTGTAATTCAGTCTGTGGGATGAGGGTATTTCAGTTAGGGATTAGTGTAATTCAGTCTGTGGGATGAGGGTATTTCAGTTAGGGATTAGTGTAATTCAGTCTGTGGGATGAGGGTATTTCAGTTAGGGATTAGAGTAATTCAGTCTGTGGGATGAGGGTATTTCAGTTAGGGATTAGTGTAATTCAGTCTGTGGGATGAGGGTATTTCAGTTAAGGATTAGTGTAATTCAGTCTGTGGGATGAGGGTATTTCAGTTAGGGATTAGTGTAATTCAGTCTGTGGGATGAGGCTATTTCAGTTCGGGATGACAGTAATTGAGTCTGTGGGATGAGGGTATTTCAGTTCGGGATTAGTGTAATTCAGTCTGTGGGATGAGGGTATTTCAGTTAGGATTAGTGTAATTCAGTCTGTGGGATGAGGGTATTTCAGTTAGGGATTAGTGTAATTCAGTCTGTGGGATGAGGGTTTTTCAGTTAGGGATTAGTGTAATTCAGTCTGTGGGATGAGGATATTTCAGTTAGGGATTAGTGTAATTCAGTCTGTGGGATGAGGGTATTTCAGTTAGGGATTAGTGTAATTCAGTCTGTGGGATGAGGGTATTTCAGTTAGGGATTAGTGTAATTCAGTCTGTGGGATGAGGGTATTTCAGTTAGGGATTAGTGTAATTCAGTCTGTGGGATGAGGGTATTTCAGTTAGGGATTAGTGTAATTCAGTCTGTGGGATGAGGGTATTTCAGTTACGGATTAGTGTAATTCAGTCTGTGGGATGAGGTATTTCAGTTACAGATTAGTGTAATTCAGTCTGTGGGATGAGGGTATTTCAGTTAGGGATTAGTGTAATTCAGTCTGTGGGATGAGCGTATTTCAGTTAGGGATTAGTGTAATTCAGTCTGTGGGATGAGGGTATTTCAGTTAGGGATTAGTGTAATTCAGTCTGTGCAGTTAGGGTAATTCAGTTAGGGATTAGTGTAATTCAGTCTGTGGGATGAGGGTATTTCAGTTAGGGATTAGTGTTATTCAGTCTGTGGGATGAGGGTATTTCAGTTAGGGATTAGTGTTATTCAGTCTGTGGGATGAGGGTATTTCAGTTAGGGATTAGTGTAATTCAGTCTGTGGGATGAGGGTATTTCAGTTAGGGATTAGTGTATTTCAGTCTGTGGGATGAGGCTATTTCAGTTAGGGATTAGTGTAATTCAGTCTGTGGGATGAGGTTATTTCAGTTAGGGATGAGAGTAATTGAGTCTGTGGGATGAGGGTATTTCAGTTAGGGATTAGTGTAATTCAGTCTGTGGATGAGGGTATTTCAGTTAGGGATTAGTGTAATTCAGTCTGTGGGATGAGGGTATTTCAGTTAGGGATTAGTGTAATTCAGTCTGTGGGATGAGGGTATTTCAGTTAGGGATTAGTGTTATTCAGTCTGTGGGATGAGGGTATTTCAGTTAGGGATTAGTGTAATTCAGTCTGTGGGATGAGGGTATTTCAGTTAGGGATTAGTGTAATTCAGTCTGTGGGATGAGGGTATTTCACTCAGGGATTAGTGTAATTCAGTCTGTGGGATGAGGGTATTTCAGTTAGGGATTAGTGTAATTCAGTCTGTGGGATGAGGGTATTTCAGTTAGGGATTAGTGTAATTCAGTCTGTGGGATGAGGGTATTTCAGTTAGGGATTAGTGTAATTCAGTCTGTGGGATGAGGATTTTTCAGTTAGGGATTAGTGTAATTCAGTCTGTGGGATGAGGGTATTTCAGTTAGGGATTAGTGTAATTCAGTCTGTGGGATGAGGGTATTTCAGTTAGGGATTAGTGTAATTCAGTCTGTGGAATGAGGCTATTTCAGTTAGGGATTAGTGTAATTCAGTCTGTGCAATTAGGGTATTTCAGTTAGGGATTAGTGTAATTCAGTCTGTGGGATGCAGGTATTTCAGTTAGGGATTAGTGTTATTCAGTCTGTGGGATGAGGGTATTTCAGTTAGGGACTAGTGTTATTCAGCCTGTGGGATGAGGGTATTTCAGTTAGGGATTAGTGTAATTCAGTCTGTGGGATGAGGGTATTTCAGTTAGGGATTAGTGTAATTCAGTCTGTGGGATGAGGGTATTTCAGTTAGGGATTAGTGTAATTCAGTCTGTGGGATGAGGGTATTTCAGTTAGGGATTAGTGTAATTCAGTCTGTGGATGAGGGTATTTCAGTTAGGGATTAGTGTAATTCAGTCTGTGGGATGAGGGTATTTCAGTTAGGGATTAGTGTAATTCAGTCTGTGGGATGAGGGTATTTCAGTTAGGGATTAGTGTAATTCAGTCTGTGGATGAGGGTATTTCAGTTAGGGATTAGTGTAATTCAGTCTGTGCAATGAGGTATTTCAGTTAGGGATTAGTGTAATTCAGTCTGTGGGATGAGCGTATTTCAGTTAGGGATTAGTGTAATTCAGTCTGTGGGATGAGGGTATTTCAGTTAGGGATTAGTGTAATTCAGTCTGTGGGATGCGGGATTTCAGTTAGGGATTAGTGTTATTCAGTCTGTGGGATGAGGGTATTTCAGTTAGGGATTAGTGTAATTCAGTCTGTGCATTTAGGGTATTTCAGTTAGGGATTAGTGTAATTCAGTCTGTGGGATGAGGGTATTTCAGTTAGGGATTAGTGTAATTCAGTCTGTGCAATTAGGGTATTTCAGTTAGGGATTAGTGTAATTCAGTCTGTGGGATGAGGGTATTTCAGTTAGGGATTAGTGTAATTCAGTCTGTGGGATGAGGGTATTTCAGTTAGGGATTAGTGTAATTCAGTCTGTGGGATGAGGGTATTTCAGTTAGGGATTAGTGTAATTCAGTCTGTGGGATGAGGCTATTTCAGTTAGGGATTAGTGTAATTCAGTCTGTGGGATGAGGGTATTTCAGTTAGGGATTAGTGTAATTCAGTCTGTGGGATGAGGGTATTTCAGTTAGGGATTAGTGTAATTCAGTCTGTGGGATGAGGGTATTTCAGTTAGGGATTAGTGTAATTCAGTCTGTGGGATGAGGCTATTTCAGTTAGGGATTAGTGTAATTCAGTCTGTGGGATGAGGGTATTTCAGTTAGGGATTAGTGTAATTCAGTCTGTGGGATGAGGGTATTTCAGTTAGGGATTAGTGTAATTCAGTCTGTGGGATGAGGGTATTTCAGTTAGGATTAGTGTAATTCAGTCTGTGGGATGAGGGTATTTCAGTTAGGGATTAGTGTAATTCAGTCTGTGGGATGAGGGTATTTCAGTTAGGGATTAGTGTAATTCAGTCTGTGGGATGAGGGTATTTCAGTTAGGGATTAGTGTAATTCAGTCTGTGCAATTAGGGATTTCAGTTAGGGATTAGTGTAATTCAGTCTGTGGGATGAGGGTATTTCAGTTAGGGATTAGTGTAATTCAGTCTGTGGGATGAGGGTATTTCAGTTAGGGATTAGTGTAATTCAGTCTGTGGGATGAGGTATTTCAGTTAGGGATTAGTGTAATTCAGTCTGTGGGATGAGGATTTCAGTTAGGGATTAGTGTTATTCAGTCTGTGGGATGAGGGTATTTCAGTTAGGGATTAGTGTAATTCAGTCTGTGGATGAGGGTATTTCAGTTAGGGATTAGTGTAATTCAGTCTGTGGGATGAGGGTATTTCAGTTAGGGATTAGTGTAATTCAGTCTGTGGGATGAGGGTATTTCAGTTAGGGATTAGTGTAATTCAGTCTGTGGGATGAGGGTATTTCAGTTAGGGATTAGTGTAATTCAGTCTGTGGGATGAGGGTATTTCAGTTAGGGATTAGTGTAATTCAGTCTGTGGGATGAGGGTATTTCAGTTAGGGATTAGTGTAATTCAGTCTGTGGGATGAGGGTATTTCAGTTAGGGATTAGTGTAATTCAGTCTGTGGGATGAGGGTATTTCAGTTAGGGATTAGTGTAATTCAGTCTGTGGGATGAGGGTATTTCAGTTAGGGATTAGTGTTATTCAGTCTGTGGGATGAGGGTATTTCAGTTAGGGATTAGTGTAATTCAGTCTGTGGGATGAGGCTATTTCAGTTAGGGATTAGTGTTAATCAGTCTGTGGTTTGAGGGTATTCCAGTTACGGATTAGTGTAATTCAGTCTGTGGGATGAGGCTTTTTCAGTTAGGGATTAGTGTAATTCAGTCTGTGCAATTAGGGTATTTCAGTTAGGGATTAATATAATTCAGTCTGTGGGATGAGGGTATTTCAGTTAGGGATTAGTGTAATTCAGTCTGTGGGATGAGGGTATTTCAGTTAGGGATTAGTGTAATTCAGTCTGTGGGATGAGGGTATTTCAGTTAGGGATTAGTGTAATTCAGTCTTTGGGATGAGGGTATTTCAGTTAGGGATTAGTGTAATTCAGTCTGTGGGATGAGGGTATTTCAGTTAGGGATTAGTGTAATTCAGTCTGTGGGATGAGGGTATTTCAGTTAGGGAATAGTGTAATTCAGCCTGTGGGATGAGGGTATTTCAGTTAGGGATTAGTGTAATTCAGTCTGTGCAATTAAGGTATTTCAGTTAGGGATTAGTGTAATTCAGTCTGTGGGATGAGGGTATTTCAGTTAGGGATTAGTGTAATTCAGTCTGTGGGATGAGGCTATTTCAGTTAGGGATTAGTGTAATTCAGTCTGTGGGATGAGGGTATTTCAGTTAGGGATTAGTGTAATTCAGTCTGTGGGATGAGGGTATTTCAGTTAGGGATTAGTGTAATTCAGTCTGTGGGATGAGGGTATTTCAGTTAGGGATTAGTGTAATTCAGTCTGTGGGATGAGGGTATTTCAGTTAGGGATTAGTGTAATTCAGTCTGTGGATGAGGGTATTTCAGTTAGGGATTAGTGTAATTCAGTCTGTGGATGAGGGTATTTCAGTTAGGGATTAGTGTAATTCAGTCTGTGGGATGAGGGTATTTCAGTTAGGGATTAGTGTAATTCAGTCTGTGGGATGAGGGTATTTCAGTTAGGGATTAGTGTAATTCAGTCTGTGGGATGAGGTATTTCAGTTAGGGATTAGTGTAATTCAGTCTGTGGGATGAGGGTATTTCAGTTAGGGATTAGTGTAATTCAGTCTGTGGGATGAGGGTATTTCAGTTAGGGATTAGTGTAATTCAGTCTGTGGGATGAGGGTATTTCAGTTAGGGATTAGTGTAATTCAGTCTGTGGGATGAGGGTATTTCAGTTAGGGATTAGTGTAATTCAGTCTGTGGAATGAGGGTATTTCAGTTAGGGATTAGTGTAATTCAGTCTGTGGGATGAGGGTATTTCAGTTAGGGATTAGTGTAATTCAGTCTGTGGGATGAGGTATTTCAGTTAGGGATTAGTGTAATTCAGTCTGTGGGATGAGGGTATTTCAGTTAGGGATTAGTGTAATTCAGTCTGTGGGATGAGGGTATTTCAGTTAGGGATTAGTGTAATTCAGTCTGTGGGATGAGGGTATTTCAGTTAGGGATTAGTGTAATTCAGTCTGTGGATGAGGGTATTTCAGTTAGGGATTAGTGTAATTCAGTCTGTGGGATGAGGGTATTTCAGTTAGGGATTAGTGTAATTCAGTCTGTGGGATGAGGTATTTCAGTTAGGGATTAGTGTAATTCAGTCTGTGGAATGAGGGTATTTCAGTTAGGGATTAGTGTAATTCAGTCTGTGGGATGAGGGTATTTCAGTTAGGGATTAGTGTAATTCAGTCTGTGGATGAGGGTATTTCAGTTAGGGATTAGTGTAATTCAGTCTGTGGGATGAGGGTATTTCAGTTAGGGATTAGTGTAATTCAGTCTGTGGATGAGGGTATTTCAGTTAGGGATTAGTGTAATTCAGTCTGTGGGATTAGGGTATTTCAGTTAGGGATTAGTGTAATTCAGTCTGTGGGATGAGGGTATTTCAGTTAGGGATTAGTGTAATTCAGTCTGTGGGATGAGGGTATTTCAGTTAGGGATTAGTGTAATTCAGTCTGTGGGATGAGGGTATTTCAGTTAGGGATTAGTGTAATTCAGTCTGTGGGATGAGGGTATTTCAGTTAGGGATTAGTGTAATTCAGTCTGTGATAGGGTATTTCAGTTAGGGATTAGTGTAATTCAGTCTGTGGGATGAGGGTATTTCAGTTAGGGATTAGTGTAATTCAGTCTGTGGGATGAGGGTATTTCAGTTAGGGATTAGTGTAATTCAGTCTGTGGATGAGGGTATTTCAGTTAGGGATTAGTGTAATTCAGTCTGTGGGATGAGGGTATTTCAGTTAGGGATTAGTGTAATTCAGTCTGTGGGATGAGGGTATTTCAGTTAGGGATTAGTGTAATTCAGTCTGTGGGATGAGGGTATTTCAGTTAGGGATTAGTGTAATTCAGTCTGTGGGATGAGGGTATTTCAGTTAGGGATTAGTGTAATTCAGTCTGTGGGATGAGGGTATTTCAGTTAGGGATTAGTGTAATTCAGTCTGTGGGATGAGGGTATTTCAGTTAGGGATTAGTGTAATTCAGTCTGTGGGATGAGGGTATTTCAGTTAGGGATTAGTGTAATTCAGTCTGTGGGATGAGGGTATTTAAGTTAGGGATTAGTGTAATTCAGTCTGTGCAATGAGTGTATTTCAGTTAGGTATTAGTGTAATTCAGTCTGTTGGATGAGGCTATTTCAGTTAGGAATTAGTGTAATTCAGTCTTTGGGATGAGGGTTTTTCAGTTAGGGACAAGTGTAATTCAGTCTGTGGGATGAGGGTATTTCAGTTAGGGATGCGTGTAATTCAGTCTGTGGGATGAGGGTATTTCAGTTAGGGATTAGTGTAATTCAGTCTGTGGGATGAGGGTATTTCAGTTAGGGATTAGTGTAATTCAGTCTGTGGGATGAGGGTATTTCAGTTAGGGACAAGTGTAATTCAGTCTGTGGGATGAGGGTATTTCAGTTAGGGATTAGTGTAATTCAGTCTGTGGGATGAGGTATTTCAGTTAGGATTAGTGTAATTCAGTCTGTGGGATGAGGGTATTTCAGTTAGGGATTAGTGTAATTCAGTCTGTGGGATGAGGGTATTTCAGTTAGGGATTAGTGTAATTCAGTCTGTGCATGAGGGTATTTCAGTTAGGGATTAGTGTAATTCAGTCTGTGGGATGAGGTATTTCAGTTAGGGATTAGTGTAATTCAGTCTGTGGGATGAGGGTATTTCAGTTAGGGATTAGTGTAATTCAGTCTGTGGGATGAGGGTATTTCAGTTAGGGATTAGTGTAATTCAGTCTGTGGGATGAGGGTATTTCAGTTAGGGATTAGTGTAATTCAGTCTGTGGGATGAGGGTATTTCAGTTAGGGATTAGTGTAATTCAGTCTGTGGGATGAGGGTATTTCAGTTAGGGATTAGTGTAATTCAGTCTGTGGGATGAGGGTATTTCAGTTAGGGATTAGTGTAATTCAGTCTGTGGGATGAGGGTATTTCAGTTAGGGATTAGTGTAATTCAGTCTGTGGGCTGAGGGTATTTCAGTTAGGGATTAGTGTAATTCAGTCTGTACATTTAGGGATTTCAGTTAGGGATTAGTGTTATTCAGTCTGTGGGATGAGGGTATTTCAGTTAGGGATTAGTATAATTCAGTCTGTGAGATGAGGCTATTTCAGTTTGGGATTAGTGTAATTCAGTCTGTGGATGAGGGTATTTCAGTTAGGGATTAGTGTAATTCAGTCTGTGGGATGAGGGTATTTCAGTTAGGGATTAGTGTAATTCAGTCTGTGGGATGAGGGTATTTCAGTTAGGGATTAGTGTAATTCAGTCTGTGGGATGAGGGTATTTCAGTTAGGGATTAGTGTAATTCAGTCTGTGCAATTAGGGTATTTCAGTTAGGGATTAGTGTAATTCAGTCTGTGGGATGAGGGTATTTCAGTTAGGGATTAGTGTAATTCAGTCTGTGGGATGAGGGTATTTCAGTTAGGGATTAGTGTAATTCAGTCTGTGGGATGAGGGTATTTCAGTTAGGGATTAGTGTAATTCAGTCTGTGGGATGAGGGTATTTCAGTTAGGGATTAGTGTAATTCAGTCTGTGGGATGAGGGTATTTCAGTTAGGGATTAGTGTAATTCAGTCTGTGGGATGAGGGTATTTCAGTTAGGGATTAGTGTAATTCAGTCTGTGGGATGAGGGTATTTCAGTTAGGGATTAGTGTAATTCAGTCTGTGGGATGAGGTATTTCAGTTAGGGATTAGTGTAATTCAGTCTGTGGGATGAGGGTATTTCAGTTAGGGATTAGTGTAATTCAGTCTGTGGGATGAGGGTATTTCAGTTAGGGATTAGTGTAATTCAGTCTGTGGGATGAGGGTATTTCAGTTAGGGATTAGTGTAATTCAGTCTGTGGGATGAGGGTATTTCAGTTAGGGATTAGTGTAATTCAGTCTGTGGGATGAGGGTATTTCAGTTAGGGATTAGTGTAATTCAGTCTGTGGGATGAGGGTATTTCAGTTAGGGATTAGTGTAATTCAGTCTGTGGGATGAGGGTATTTCAGTTAGGGATTAGTGTAATTCAGTCTGTGGGATGAGGGTATTTCAGTTAGGGATTAGTGTAATTCAGTCTGTGGATGAGGGTATTTCAGTTAGGGATTAGTGTAATTCAGTCTGTGGGATGAGGTATTTCAGTTAGGGATTAGTGTAATTCAGTCTGTGGGATGAGGGTATTTCAGTTAGGGATTAGTGTAATTCAGTCTGTGGGATGAGGGTATTTCAGTTAGGGATTAGTGTAATTCAGTCTGTGGGATGAGGTATTTCAGTTAGGGATTAGTGTAATTCAGTCTGTGGGATGAGGGTATTTCAGTTAGGGATTAGTGTAATTCAGTCTGTGGGATGAGGGTATTTCAGTTAGGGATTAGTGTAATTCAGTCTGTGGATGAGGGTATTTCAGTTAGGGATTAGTGTAATTCAGTCTGTGGGATGCGGGTATTTCAGTTAGGGATTAGTGTAATTCAGTCTGTGGGATGAGGGTATTTCAGTTAGGGATTAGTGTAATTCAGTCTGTGGGATGAGGCTATTTCAGTTAGGGATTAGTGTAATTCAGTCTGTGGGATGAGGGTATTTCAGTTAGGGATTAGTGTAATTCAGTCTGTGGGATGAGGGTATTTCAGTTAGGGATTAGTGTAATTCAGTCTGTGGAATGAGGGTATTTCAGTTAGGGATTAGTGTAATTCAGTCTGTGGGATGAGGGTATTTCAGTTAGGGATTAGTGTAATTCAGTCTGTGGGATGAGGGTATTTCAGTTAGGGATTAGTGTAATTCAGTCTGTGGGATGAGGGTATTTCAGTTAGGGATTAGTGTAATTCAGTCTGTGGGATGAGGGTATTTCAGTTAGGGATTAGTGTAATTCAGTCTGTGGGATGAGGGTATTTCAGTTAGGGATTAGTGTAATTCAGTCTGTGCAATTAGGGTATTTCAGTTAGGGATTAGTGTAATTCAGTCTGTGGGATGAGGGTATTTCAGTTAGGGATTAGTGTAATTCAGTCTGTGGGATGAGGGTATTTCAGTTAGGGATTAGTGTAATTCAGTCTGTGGGATGAGGGTATTTCAGTTAGGGATTAGTGTAATTCAGTCTGTGGGATGAGGGTATTTCAGTTAGGGATTAGTGTAATTCAGTCTGTGCATTTAGGGTATTTCAGTTAGGGATTAGTGTTATTCAGTCTGTGGGATGAGGGTATTTCAGTTAGGGATTAGTGTAATTCAGTCTGTGGGATGAGGGTATTTCAGTTAGGGATTAGTGTAATTCAGTCTGTGGGATGAGGGTATTTCAGTTACGGATTAGTCTAATTCAGTCTGTGGGATGAGGGTATTTCAGTTAGGGATTAGTGTAATTCAGTCTGTGGGATGAGGCTATTTCAGTTAGGGATTAGTGTAATTCAGTCTGTGGGATGAGGGTATTTCAGTTAGGGATTAGTGTAATTCAGTCTGTGGGATGAGGGTATTTCAGTTAGGGATTAGTGTTAATTCAGTCTGTGGATGAGGGTATTTCAGTTAGGGATTAGTGTAATTCAGTCTGTGCAATGAGGGTATTTCAGTTAGGGATTAGTGTAATTCAGTCTGTGGGATGAGGGTATTTCAGTTAGGGATTAGTGTAATTCAGTCTGTGCAATGAGGGTATTTCAGTTAGGGATTAGTGTAATTCAGTCTGTGGGATGAGGGTATTTCAGTTAGGGATTAGTGTAATTCAGTCTGTGGGATGAGGGTATTTCAGTTAGGGATTAGTGTAATTCAGTCTGTGGGATGAGGGTATTTCAGTTAGGGATTAGTGTAATTCAGTCTGTGGGATGAGGGTATTTCAGTTAGGGATTAGTGTAATTCAGTCTGTGCATGAGGTATTTCAGTTAGGGATTAGTGTAATTCAGTCTGTGGGATGAGGGTATTTCAGTTAGGGATTAGTGTAATTCAGTCTGTGGATGAGGTATTTCAGTTAGGGATTAGTGTAATTCAGTCTGTGGATGAGGGTATTTCAGTTAGGGATTAGTGTAATTCAGTCTGTGGGATGAGGGTATTTCAGTTAGGGATTAGTGTAATTCAGTCTGTGGGATGAGGGTATTTCAGTTAGGGATTAGTGTAATTCAGTCTGTGGGATGAGGGTATTTCAGTTAGGGATTAGTGTATTCAGTCTGTGGGATGAGGGTATTTCAGTTAGGGATTAGTGTAATTCAGTCTGTGGGATGAGGGTATTTCAGTTAGGGATTAGTGTAATTCAGTCTGTGGGATGAGGGTATTTCAGTTAGGGATTAGTGTAATTCAGTCTGTGGGATGAGGGTATTTCAGTTAGGGATTAGTGTAATTCAGTCTGTGGGATGAGGGTATTTCAGTTAGGGATTAGTGTAATTCAGTCTGTGGGATGAGGGTATTTCAGTTACGGATTAGTATAATTCAGTCTGTGGGATGAGGGTATTTCAGTTAGGGATTAGTGTAATTCAGTCTTTGGGATGAGGGTTTTTCAGTTAGGGACAAGTGCAATTCAGTCTGTGGGATGAGGGTATTTCAGTTAGGGATTAGTGTAATTCAGTCTGTGCAATTAGGGATTTCAGTTAGGGATTAGTGTAATTCAGTCTGTGGGATGAGGGTATTTCAGTTAGGGATTAGTGTAATTCAGTCTGTGGGATGAGGGTATTTCAGTTAGGGATTAGTGTAATTCAGTCTGTCGGATGAGCGTATTTCAGTTAGGGATTAGTGTAATTCAGTCTGTGGATGAGGGTATTTCAGTTAGGGATTAGTGTAATTCAGTCTGTGGGATGAGGGTATTTCAGTTAGGGATTAGTGTAATTCAGTCTGTGGGATGAGGGTATTTCAGTTAGGGATTAGTGTTATTCAGTCTGTGCAATTCGGGTATTTCAGTTAGGGATTAGTGTTATTCAGTCTGTGCAATTAGGGTATTTCAGTTAGGGATTAGTGTAATTCAGTCTGTGGGATGAGGGTATTTCAGTTAGGGATTAGTGTAATTCAGTCTGTGGGATGAGGGTATTTCAGTTAGGGATTAGTGTAATTCAGTCTGTGCGATGAGGGTATTTCAGTTAGGGATTAGTGTAATTCAGTCTGTGGGATGAGGGTATTTCAGTTAGGGATTAGTGTAATTCAGTCTGTGGGATGAGGTATTTCAGTCAGGGATTAGTGTAATTCAGTCTGTGGGAATGAGGGTATTTCATTTCGGGATTACTGTAATTCAGTCTGTGGGATGGGTATTTCAGTTAGGGATTAGTGTAATTCAGTCTGTGGGATGAGGGTATTTCAGTTAGGGATTAGTGTAATTCAGTCTGTGGGATGAGGTATTTCAGTTAGGGATTAGTGTAATTCAGTCTGTGGATGAGGGTATTTCAGTTAGGGATTAGTGTAATTCAGTCTGTGGGATGAGGGTATTTCTGTTAGGGATTAGTGTAATTCAGTCTGTGGGATGAGGGTATTTCAGTTAGGGATTAGTGTAATTCAGTCTGTGGGATGAGGGTATTTCAGTTAGGGATTAGTGTAATTCAGTCTGTGGGATGAGGGTATTTCAGTTCGGGATTAGTGTAATTCAGTCTGTGGGATGAGGGTATTTCAGTTAGGGATTAGTGTAATTCAGTCTGTGGGATGAGGGTATTTCAGTTAGGGATTAGTGTAATTCAGTCTGTGGGATGAGGGTATTTCAGTTAGGGATTAGTGTAATTCAGTCTGTGGGATGAGGGTATTTCAGTTAGGGATTAGTGTAATTCAGTCTGTGGGATGAGGGTATTTCAGTTAGGGATTAGTGTAATTCAGTCTGTGGGATGAGGGTATTTCAGTTAGGGATTAGTGTAATTCAGTCTGTGGGATGAGGGTATTTCAGTTAGGGATTAGTGTAATTCAGTCTGTGGGATGAGGGTATTTCAGTTAGGGATTAGTGTAATTCAGTCTGTGGGATGAGGGTATTTCAGTTAGGGATTAGTGTAATTCAGTCTGTGGGATGAGGGTATTTCAGTTAGGGATTAGTGTAATTCAGTCTGTGCAATTAGGGTATTTCAGTTAGGGATTAGTGTAATTCAGTCTGTGGGATGAGGGTATTTCAGTTAGGGATTAGTGTTATTCAGTCTGTGGGATGAGGGTATTTCAGTTAGGGATTAGTGTAATTCAGTCTGTGGGATGAGGGTATTTCAGTTAGGGATTAGTGTAATTCAGTCTGTGGGAAGAGGTAATTTCAGTTAGGGATTAGTGTAATTCAGTCTGTGGGATGAGGGTATTTCAGTTAGGGATTAGTGTTATTCAGCCTGTGGGATGAGTGTATTTCAGTTAGGGATTAGTGTAATTCAGTCTGTGGGATGAGGGTATTTCAGTTAGGGATTAGTGTAATTCAGTCTGTGGGATGAGGGTATTTCAGTTAGGGATTAGTGTAATTCAGTCTGTGGGATGAGGGTATTTCAGTTAGGGATTAGTGTAATTCAGTCTGTGGGATGAGGGTATTTCAGTTAGGGATTAGTGTAATTCAGTCTGTGGGATGAGGGTATTTCAGTTAGGGATTAGTGTAATTCAGTCTGTGGGATGAGGGTATTTCAGTTCGGGATTAGTTTAATTCAGTCTGTGGGATGAGGGTATTTCAGTTAGGGATTAGTGTAATTCAGTCTGTGGATGAGGGTATTTCAGTTAGGGATTAGTGTAATTCAGTCTGTGGGATGAGGGTATTTCAGTTAGGGATTAGTGTAATTCAGTCTGTGGGATGAGGGTATTTCAGTTAGGGATTAGTGTAATTCAGTCTGTGGGATGAGGGTATTTCAGTTAGGGATTAGTGTTATTCAGTCTGTGGAATGAGGGTATTTCAGTTAGGGATTAGTGTAATTCAGTCTGTGGGATGAGGGTATTTCAGTTAGGGATTAGTGTAATTCAGTCTGTGGGATGAGGGTATTTCAGTTAGGGATTAGTGTAATTCAGTCTGTGGGATGAGGGTATTTCAGTTAGGGATTAGTGTAATTCAGTCTGTGGGATGAGGGTATTTCAGTTAGGGATTAGTGTAATTCAGTCTGTGGGATGAGGCTATTTCAGTTAGGGATTAGTGTTTTTCAGTCTGTGCAATGAGTGTATTTCAGTTAGGTATTAGTGTAATTCAGTCTGTGGGATGAGGGTATTTCAGTTAGGGATTAGTGTAATTCAGTCTTTGGGATGAGGGTATTTCAGTTAGGGATTAGTGTAATTCAGTCTGTGGGATGAGGGTATTTCAGTTAGGGATTAGTGTAATTCAGTCTGTGGGATGAGGGTATTTCAGTTAGGGATTAGTGTAATTCAGTCTGTGCAGTAGGGTATTTCAGTTAGGGATTAGTGTAATTCAGTCTGTGCAATGAGTATATTTCAGTTAGGTATTAGTGTAATTCAGTCTGTGGGATGAGGGTATTTCAGTTAGGGATTAGTGTAATTCAGTCTTTGGGATGAGGGTATTTCAGTTAGGGACAATTGTAATTCAGTCTGTGGGATGAGGGTATTTCAGTTAGGGATTAGTGTAATTCAGTCTGTGGGATGAGGGTATTTCAGTTAGGGATTAGTGTAATTCAGTCTGTGGGATGAGGGTATTTCAGTTAGGGATTAGTGTAATTCAGTCTGTGGGATGAGGGTATTTCAGTTAGGGATTAGTGTAATTCAGTCTGTGGGATGCGGGTATTTCAGTTAGGGATTAGTGTAATTCAGTCTGTGGGATGCGGGTATTTCAGTTAGGGATTACTGTTATTCAATCTGTGGGATGAAGGTATTTCAGTTAGGGATTAGTGTAATTCAGTCTGTGGGATGCGGGTATTTCAGTTAGGGCTTAATGTTATTCAGTCTGTGGGATGAGGGTATTTCAATTACGGATTAGTGTATTTCAGTCTGTGTAATACGGGTATTTCGGTTAGGGATTAGTGTAAATCAGTCTTTGGGATGAGGATATTTCAGTTAGGGATTAGTGTAATTCAGTCTGTCGGATGAGGGTATTTCATTTAGGGATTAGTTTTATTCAGTCTGTGGGATGAGGGTATTTCAGTTAGGGATTAGTGTAATTCAGTCTGTGGGATGAGGGTATTTCAGTTAGGGATTAGTGTAATTCAGTCTGTGGGATGAGGGTATTTCAGTTAGGGATTAGTGTAATTCAGTCTGTGGGATGAGGTATTTCAGTTAGGGATTAGTGTAATTCAGTCTGTGGGATGAGGGTATTTCAGTTAGGGATTAGTGTAATTCAGTCTGTGGGATGAGGGTATTTCAGTTAGGGATTAGTGTAATTCAGTCTGTGGGATGAGGGTATTTCAGTTAGGGATTAGTGTAATTCAGTCTGTGGGATGAGGGTATTTCAGTTAGGGATTAGTGTAATTCAGTCTGTGGGATGAGGGTATTTCAGTTAGGGATTAGTGTAATTCAGTCTGTGGGATGAGGGTATTTCAGTTAGGGATTAGTGTAATTCAGTCTGTGGGATGAGGGTATTTCAGTTAGGGATTAGTGTAATTCAGTCTGTGGGATGAGGGTATTTCAGTTAGGGATTAGTGTAATTCAGTCTGTGGGATGAGGGTATTTCAGTTAGGGATTAGTGTAATTCAGTCTGTGGATGAGGGTATTTCAGTTAGGGATTAGTGTAATTCAGTCTGTGGGATGAGGGTATTTCAGTTAGGGATTAGTGTAATTCAGTCTGTGGGATGAGGGTATTTCAGTTAGGGATTAGTGTATTCAGTCTGTGGGATGAGGGTATTTCAGTTAGGGATTAGTGTAATTCAGTCTGTGGGATGAGGGTATTTCAGTTAGGGATTAGTGTAATTCAGTCTGTGGGATGAGGGTATTTCAGTTAGGGATTAGTGTAATTCAGTCTGTGGGATGAGGGTATTTCAGTTAGGGATTAGTGTAATTCAGTCTGTGGGATGAGGGTATTTCAGTTAGGGATTAGTGTAATTCAGTCTGTGGGATGAGGGTATTTCAGTTAGGGATTAGTGTAATTCAGTCTGTGGGATGAGGGTATTTCAGTTAGGGATTAGTGTAATTCAGTCTGTGGGATGAGGGTATTTCAGTTAGGGATTAGTGTAATTCAGTCTGTGGATGAGGGTATTTCAGTTAGGGATTAGTGTAATTCAGTCTGTGGGATGAGGGTATTTCAGTTAGGGATTAGTGTAATTCAGTCTGTGGGATGAGGTATTTCAGTTAGGGATTAGTGTAATTCAGTCTGTGGGATGAGGGTATTTCAGTTAGGGATTAGTGTAATTCAGTCTGTGGGATGAGGGTATTTCAGTTAGGGATTAGTGTAATTCAGTCTGTGGATGAGGGTATTTCAGTTAGGGATTAGTGTAATTCAGTCTGTGGGATGAGGGTATTTCAGTTAGGGATTAGTGTAATTCAGTCTGTGGGATGAGGGTATTTCAGTTAGGGATTAGTGTAATTCAGTCTGTGGGATGAGGGTATTTCAGTTAGGGATTAGTGTAATTCAGTCTGTGGGATGAGGGTATTTCAGTTAGGGATTAGTGTACTTCAGTCTGTGGGATGAGGGTATTTCAGTTATGGATTAGTATTATTCAGTCTGTAGAATGAGGGTATTTCAGTTAGGGATTAGTAAAATTCAGTCTGTGGGATGAGGATATTTCAGATAGGGATTAGTGTAATTCAGTCTGTGGGATGAGGATATTTCAGATAGGGATTAGTGTTATTCAGTCTGACGGCTGACGGTATTTCAGTTTGGGACTAGTGTTTATCAGTGGGATGAGTGTATTTCAGTTACTGATTAGTGTAATTCAGTCTGTGCAATTAGGGATTTCAGTTACGGATTCGTGTAATTCAGTCTGTGGGATGAGGGTATTTCAGTTATGGATTAGTGTTATTCAATCTGTGGATGAGGGTATTTCAGTTAGGGATTAGTGTAATTCAGTCTGTGGGATGAGGGTATTTCAGTTAGGGATTAGTGTAATTCAGTCTGTGGGATGAGGGTATTTCAGTTAGGGATTAGTGTAATTCAGTCTGTGGGATGAGGGTATTTCAGTTAGGGATTAGTGTAATTCAGTCTGTGGGATGAGGGTATTTCAGTTAGGGATTAGTGTAATTCAGTCTGTGGGATGAGGGTATTTCAGTTAGGGATTAGTGTAATTCAGTCTGTGGGATGAGGGTATTTCAGTTAGGGATTAGTGTAATTCAGTCTGTGGGATGAGGGTATTTCAGTTAGGGATTAGTGTAATTCAGTCTGTGGGATGAGGGTATTTCAGTTAGGGATTAGTGTAATTCAGTCTGTGGGATGAGGGTATTTCAGTTAGGGATTAGTGTAATTCAGTCTGTGGGATGAGGGTATTTCAGTTAGGGATTAGTGTAATTCAGTCTGTGGGATGAGGGTATTTCAGTTAGGGATTAGTGTAATTCAGTCTGTGGGATGAGGGTATTTCAGTTAGGGATTAGTGTAATTCAGTCTGTGGGATGAGGGTATTTCAGTTAGGGATTAGTGTAATTCAGTCTGTGGATGAGGGTATTTCAGTTAGGGATTAGTGTAATTCAGTCTGTGGGATGAGGGTATTTCAGTTAGGGATTAGTGTAATTCAGTCTGTGGGATGAGGGTATTTCAGTTAGGGATTAGTGTTATTCAGTCTGTGGGATGAGGGTATTTCAGTTAGGGATTAGTGTAATTCAGTCTGTGGGATGAGGGTTTTTCAGTTTGGGATTAGTGTTATTCAGTCTGTGGGATGAGGGTATTTCAGTTAGGGATTAGTGTAATTCAGTCTGTGGGAAGAGGGTATTTCAGTTAGGGATTAGTGTAATTCAGTCTGTGGGATGAGGGTATTTCAGTTAGGGATTAGTGTAATTCAGTCTGTGGGATGAGGGTATTTCAGTTAGGGATTAGTGTAATTCAGTCTGTGGGATGAGGGTATTTCAGTTAGGGATTAGTGTAATTCAGTGTGTGGGATGAGGGTATTTCAGTTAGGGATTAATGTAATTCAGTCTGTGGGATGAGGGTATTTCAGTTAGGGATTAGTGTTATTCAGTCTGTGCAATGAGGGTATTTCAGTTAGGTATAAGTGTAATTCAGTCTGTGGGATGAGGGTATTTCTGTTAGGGATTAGAGTAATTCAGTCTGTGGGATGAGGGTATTTCAGTTCGGGATTAGTTTAATTCAGTCTGTGGGATGAGGGTATTTCAGTTAGGGATTAGTGTAATTCAGTCTGTGGGATGAGGGTATTTCAGTTAGGGATTAGTGTAATTCAGTCTGTGGGATGAGGGTATTTCAGTTAGGGATTAGTGTAATTCAGTCTGTGGGATGAGGCTATTTCAGTTAGGGATTAGTGTAATTCAGTCTGTGGGATGAGGGTATTTCAGTTAGGGATTAGTGTAATTCAGTCTGTGGGATGAGGGTATTTCAGTTCGGGATTAGTTTAATTCAGTCTGTGGGATGAGGGTATTTCAGTTAGGGATTAGTGTAATTCAGTCTGTGCATGAGGGTATTTCAGTTAGGGATTAGTGTAATTCAGTCTGTGGGATGAGGGTATTTCAGTTAGGGATTAGTGTAATTCAGTCTGTGGGATGAGGGTATTTCAGTTAGGGATTAGTGTAATTCAGTCTGTGCAATGAGGGTATTTCAGTTAGGGATTAGTGTAATTCAGTCTGTGGGATGAGGGTATTTCAGTTAGGGATTAGTGTTATTCAGTCTGTGGGATGAGGGTATTTCAGTTAGGGATTAGTGTAATTCAGTCTGTGGGATGAGGGTATTTCAGTTAGGGATTAGTGTAATTCAGTCTGTGGGATGAGGGTATTTCAGTTAGGGATTAGTGTAATTCAGTCTGTGGGATGAGGGTATTTCAGTTAGGGATTAGTGTAATTCAGTCTGTGGGATGAGGGTATTTCAGTTAGGGATTAGTGTAATTCAGTCTGTGGATGAGGGTATTTCAGTTAGGGATTAGTGTAATTCAGTCTGTGGGATGAGGGTATTTCAGTTAGGGATTAGTGTAATTCAGTCTGTGGGATGAGGGTATTTCAGTTAGGGATTAGTGTAATTCAGTCTGTGGGATGAGGTATTTCAGTTAGGGATTAGTGTAATTCAGTCTGTGGGATGAGGGTATTTCAGTTAGGGATTAGTGTAATTCAGTCTGTGGGATGAGGGTATTTCAGTTAGGGATTAGTGTAATTCAGTCTGTGGGATGAGGGTATTTCAGTTAGGGATTAGTGTAATTCAGTCTGTGGGATGAGGGTATTTCAGTTAGGGATTAGTGTAATTCAGTCTGTGGGATGAGGGTATTTCAGTTAGGGATTAGTGTAATTCAGTCTGTGGGATGAGGGTATTTCAGTTAGGGATTAGTGTAATTCAGTCTGTGAGATGAGGGTATTTCAGTTAGGGATTAGTGTATTTCAGTCTGTGGGATGAGGGTATTTCAGTTAGGGATTAGTGTAATTCAGTCTGTGGGATGAGGGTATTTCAGTTAGGGATTAGTGTAATTCAGTCTGTGGGATGAGGGTATTTCAGTTAGGGATTAGTGTAATTCAGTCTGTGGGATGAGCGTATTTCAGTTAGTGATTAGAGTAATTCAGTCTGTGGGATGAGGGTATTTCAGTTAGGGATTAGTGTAATTCAGTCTGTGGGATGAGGGTATTTCAGTTAGGGATTAGTGTAATTCAGTCTGTGGGATGAGGGTATTTCAGTTAGGGATTAGTGTAATTCAGTCTGTGCAATTAGGGTATTTCAGTTAGGGATTAGTGTAATTCAGTCTGTGGGATGAGGGTATTTCAGTTAGGGATTAGTGTAATTCAGTCTGTGGGATGAGGGTATTTCAGTTAGGGATTAGTGTAATTCAGTCTGTGGGATGCGGGTATTTCAGTTAGGGATTAGTGTAATTCAGTCTGTGGGATGAGGGTATTTCAGTTAGGGATTAGTGTAATTCAGTCTGTGGGATGAGGGTATTTCAGTTAGGGATTAGTGTAATTCAGTCTGTGGGATGAGGGTATTTCAGTTAGGGATTAGTGTAATTCAGTCTGTGGGATGAGGGTATTTCAGTTAGGGATTAGTGTAATTCAGTCTGTGGATGAGGGTATTTCAGTTAGGGATTAGTGTAATTCAGTCTGTGGGATGAGGGTATTTCAGTTAGGGATTAGTGTAATTCAGTCTGTGGGATGAGGGTATTTCAGTTAGGGATTAGTGTAATTCAGTCTGTGGGATGAGGGTATTTCAGTTAGGGATTAGTGTAATTCAGTCTGTGGGATGAGGGTATTTCAGTTAGGGATTAGTGTAATTCAGTCTGTGGGATGAGGGTATTTCAGTTAGGGATTAGTGTAATTCAGTCTGTGGGATGAGGGTATTTCAGTTAGGGATTAGTGTAATTCAGTCTGTGGGATGAGGGTATTTCAGTTAGGGATTAGTGTAATTCAGTCTGTGGGATGAGGGTATTTCAGTTAGGGATTAGTGTAATTCAGTCTGTGGGATGAGGGTATTTCAGTTAGGGATTAGTGTAATTCAGTCTGTGGGATGAGGGTATTTCAGTTAGGGATTAGTGTAATTCAGTCTGTGGGATGAGGTATTTCAGTTAGGGATTAGTGTAATTCAGTCTGTGGGATGAGGGTATTTCAGTTAGGGATTAGTGTAATTCAGTCTGTGGGATGAGGGTATTTCAGTTAGGGATTAGTGTAATTCAGTCTGTGGGATGAGGGTATTTCAGTTAGGGATTAGTGTAATTCAGTCTGTGGGATGAGGGTATTTCAGTTAGGGATTAGTGTAATTCAGTCTGTGGGATGAGGGTATTTCAGTTAGGGATTAGTGTAATTCAGTCTGTGGGATGAGGGTATTTCAGTTAGGGATTAGTGTAATTCAGTCTGTGGGATGAGGGTATTTCAGTTAGGGATTAGTGTAATTCAGTCTGTGGAATGAGGGTATTTCAGTTAGGGATTAGTGTAATTCAGTCTGTGGGATGAGGGTATTTCAGTTAGGGATTAGTGTAATTCAGTCTGTGGGATGAGGGTATTTCAGTTAGGGATTAGTGTAATTCAGTCTGTGGGATGAGGGTATTTCAGTTAGGGATTAGTGTAATTCAGTCTGTGGGATGAGGGTATTTCAGTTAGGGATTAGTGTAATTCAGTCTGTGGGATGAGGGTATTTCAGTTAGGGATTAGTGTAATTCAGTCTGTGGGATGAGGGTATTTCAGTTAGGGATTAGTGTAATTCAGTCTGTGGGATGAGGGTATTTCAGTTAGGGATTAGTGTAATTCAGTCTGTGGGATGAGGGTATTTCAGTTAGGGATTAGTGTAATTCAGTCTGTGGGATGAGGGTATTTCAGTTAGGGATTAGTGTAATTCAGTCTGTGGGATGAGGGTATTTCAGTTAGGGATTAGTGTAATTCAGTCTGTGGGATGAGGGTATTTCAGTTAGGGATTAGTGTAATTCAGTCTGTGGGATGAGGGTATTTCAGTTAGGGATTAGTGTAATTCAGTCTGTGCAATTAGGGTATTTCAGTTAGGGATTAGTGTAATTCAGTCTGTGGGATGAGGGTATTTCAGTTAGGGATTAGTGTTATTCAGTCTGTGGGATGAGGGTATTTCAGTTAGGGATTAGTGTAATTCAGTCTGTGGGATGAGGGTATTTCAGTTAGGGATTAGTGTAATTCAGTCTGTGGGATGAGGGTATTTCAGTTAGGGATTAGTGTAATTCAGTCTGTGGGATGAGGTATTTCAGTTAGGGATTAGTGTAATTCAGTCTGTGGGATGAGGGTATTTCAGTTAGGGATTAGTGTAATTCAGTCTGTGGGATGAGGGTATTTCAGTTAGGGATTAGTGTAATTCAGTCTGTGGGATGAGGGTATTTCAGTTAGGGATTAGTGTAATTCAGTCTGTGGGATGAGGTATTTCAGTTAGGGATTAGTGTAATTCAGTCTGTGGGATGAGGGTATTTCAGTTAGGGATTAGTGTAATTCAGTCTGTGGGATGAGGTATTTCAGTTAGGGATTAGTGTAATTCAGTCTGTGGGATGAGGGTATTTCAGTTAGGGATTAGTGTAATTCAGTCTGTGGGATGAGGGTATTTCAGTTAGGGATTAGTGTAATTCAGTCTGTGGGATGAGGGTATTTCAGTTAGGGATTAGTGTAATTCAGTCTGTGGGATGAGGGTATTTCAGTTAGGGATTAGTGTAATTCAGTCTGTGGGATGAGGGTATTTCAGTTAGGGATTAGTGTAATTCAGTCTGTGGGATGAGGGTATTTCAGTTAGGGATTAGTGTAATTCAGTCTGTGGGATGAGGGTATTTCAGTTAGGGATTAGTGTAATTCAGTCTGTGGGATGAGGGTATTTCAGTTAGGGATTAGTGTAATTCAGTCTGTGGGATGAGGGTATTTCAGTTAGGGATTAGTGTAATTCAGTCTGTGGAATGAGGGTATTTCAGTTAGGGATTAGTGTAATTCAGTCTGTGGGATGAGGGTATTTCAGTTAGGGATTAGTGTAATTCAGTCTGTGGGATGAGGGTATTTCAGTTAGGGATTAGTGTAATTCAGTCTGTGGGATGAGGGTATTTCAGTTAGGGATTAGTGTAATTCAGTCTGTGGGATGAGGGTATTTCAGTTAGGGATTAGTGTAATTCAGTCTGTGGGATGAGGGTATTTCAGTTAGGGATTAGTGTAATTCAGTCTGTGGGATGAGGGTATTTCAGTTAGGGATTAGTGTAATTCAGTCTGTGGGATGAGGGTATTTCAGTTAGGGATTAGTGTAATTCAGTCTGTGGGATGAGGGTATTTCAGTTAGGGATTAGTGTAATTCAGTCTGTGGGATGAGGGTATTTCAGTTAGGGATTAGTGTAATTCAGCCTGTGGGATGAGGGTATTTCAGTTAGGGATTAGTGTAATTCAGTCTGTGGGATGAGGGTATTTCAGTTAAGGGTTAGTGTTATTCAGTCTGTGGGATGAGGGTATTTCAGTTAGGGATTAGTGTAATTCAGTCTGTGTGAAGCGGGTATTTCAGTTAGGGATTAGTGTAATTCAGTCTTTGGGATGAGGGTATTTCAGTTAGGGATTAGTGTAATTCAGTCTGTGGGATGAGGGTATTTCAGTTAGGGATTAGTGTTATTCAATCTGTGGGATGAGGGTATTTCAGTTAGGGATTAGTGTAATTCACTCTGTGGGATGAGGGTATTTCAGTTAGGGATTAGTGTAATTCAGTCTGTGGGATGAGGGTATTTCAGTTAGGGATTAGTGTAATTCAGTCTGTGGGATGAGGGTATTTCAGTTAGGGATTAGTGTAATTCAGTCTGTGGGATGAGGGTATTTCAGTTAGGGATTAGTGTAATTCAGTCTGTGGGATGAGGGTATTTCAGTTAGGGATTAGTGTAATTCAGTCTGTGGGATGAGGGTATTTCAGTTAGGGATTAGTGTAATTCAGTCTGTGGGATGAGGGTATTTCAGTTAGGGATTAGTGTAATTCAGTCTGTGGGATGAGGGTATTTCAGTTAGGGATTAGTGTAATTCAGTCTGTGGGATGAGGGTATTTCAGTTAGGGATTAGTGTAATTCAGTCTGTGGGATGAGGGGATTTCAGTTAGGGATTTGTGTAATCCAGTCTGTGCAATTAGGGTATTTCAGTTAGGGATTAGTGTAATTCAGTCCGTGGGATGCGGGTATTTCAGTTTGGATTAGTGTAATTGAGTCTGTGGGATGCGGGCATTTCAGTTAGGGATTAGTGTTATTCAGTCTGTGGGATGAGGGTATTTCAGTTAGGGATTAGTGTAATTCAGTCTGTGGGATGAGGGTATTTCAGTTAGGGATTAGTGTAATTCAGTCTGTGGGATGAGGGTATTTCAGTTAGGGATTAGTGTAATTCAGTCTGTGGGATGAGGGTATTTCAGTTAGGGATTAGTGTAATTCAGTCTGTGGGATGAGGGTATTTCAGTTAGGGATTAGTGTAATTCAGTCTGTGGGATGAGGGTATTTCAGTTAGGGATTAGTGTAATTCAGTCTGTGGGATGAGGGTATTTCAGTTAGGGATTAGTGTAATTCAGTCTGTGGGATGAGGGTATTTCAGTTAGGGATTAGTGTAATTCAGTCTGTGGGATGAGGGTATTTCAGTTAGGGATTAGTGTAATTCAGTCTGTGGGATGAGGGTATTTCAGTTAGGGATTAGTGTAATTCAGTCTGTGGGATGAGGGTATTTCAGTTAGGGATTAGTGTAATTCAGTCTGTGGGATGAGGGTATTTCAGTTAGGGATTAGTGTAATTCAGTCTGTGGGATGAGGGTATTTCAGTTAGGGATTAGTGTAATTCAGTCTGTGGGATGAGGGTATTTCAGTTAGGGATTAGTGTAATTCAGTCTGTGGGATGAGGGTATTTCAGTTAGGGATTAGTGTAATTCAGTCTGTGGGATGAGGGTATTTCAGTTAGGGATTAGTGTAATTCAGTCTGTGCATGAGGGTATTTCAGTTAGGGATTAGTGTAATTCAGTCTGTGGGATGAGGGTATTTCAGTTAGGGATTAGTGTAATTCAGTCTGTGGGATGAGGGTATTTCAGTTAGGGATTAGTGTAATTCAGTCTGTGGGATGAGGGTATTTCAGTTAGGGATTAGTGTAATTCAGTCTGTGGGATGAGGGTATTTCAGTTAGGGATTAGTGTAATTCAGTCTGTGGGATGAGGGTATTTCAGTTAGGGATTAGTGTAATTCAGTCTGTGGGATGAGGGTATTTCAGTTAGGGATTAGTGTAATTCAGTCTGTGGGATGAGGGTATTTCAGTTAGGGATTAGTGTAATTCAGTCTGTGGGATGAGGGTATTTCAGTTAGGGATTAGTGTAATTCAGTCTGTGGGATGAGGGTATTTCAGTTAGGGATTAGTGTAATTCAGTCTGTGGGATGAGGGTATTTCAGTTAGGGATTAGTGTAATTCAGTCTGTGGGATGAGGGTATTTCAGTTAGGGATTAGTGTAATTCAGTGTGTGGGATGTGGGTATTTCAGTTAGGGATTAGTGTAATTCAGTCTGTGGGATGAGGGTATTTCAGTTAGGGATTAGTGTAATTCAGTCTGTGGGATGAGGGTATTTCAGTTAGGGATTAGTGTTATTCAGTCTGTGGGATGAGGGTATTTCAGTTAGGGATTAGTGTAATTCAGTCTGTGGGATGAGGGTATTTCAGTTAGGGATTAGTGTAATTCAGTCTGTGGGATGAGGGTATTTCAGTTAGGGATTAGTGTAATTCAGTCTGTGGGATGAGGGTATTTCAGTTAGGGATTAGTGTAATTCAGTCTGTGGGATGAGGGTATTTCAGTTAGGGATTAGTGTAATTCAGTCTGTGGGATGAGGGTATTTCAGTTAGGGATTAGTGTAATTCAGTCTGTGGGATGAGGGTATTTCAGTTAGGGATTAGTGTAATTCAGTCTGTGGGATGAGGGTATTTCAGTTAGGGATTAGTGTAATTCAGTCTGTGGGATGAGGGTATTTCAGTTAGGGATTAGTGTAATTCAGTCTGTGGGATGAGGGTATTTCAGTTAGGGATTAGTGTAATTCAGTCTGTGGGATGAGGGTATTTCAGTTAGGGATTAGTGTTATTCAGTCTGTGCAATGAGGGTATTTCAGTTAGGTATTAGTGTAATTCAGTCTGTGGGATGAGGGTATTTCAGTTAGGGATTAGTGTAATTCAGTCTGTGGGATGAGGGTATTTCAGTTAGGGACAAGTGTAATTCAGTCTGTGGGATGAGGGTATTTCAGTTAGGGATTAGTGTAATTCAGTCTGTGGGATGAGGGTATTTCAGTTAGGGATTAGTGTAATTCAGTCTGTGGGATGAGGGTATTTCAGTTAGGGATTAGTGTAATTCAGTCTGTGGGATGAGGGTATTTCAGTTAGGTATAAGTGTAATTCAGTCTGTGGGATGAGGGTATTTCTGTTAGGGATTAGAGTAATTCAGTCTGTGGGATGAGGGTATTTCAGTTGGGATTAGTGTAATTCAGTCTGTGGGATGAGGGTATTTCAGTTAGGGATTAGTGTAATTCAGTCTGTGGGATGAGGGTATTTCAGTTAGGGATTAGTTTAATTCAGTCTGTGGGATGAGGGTATTTCAGTTAGGGATTAGTGTAATTCAGTCTGTGCAATTAGGGTATTTCAGTTAGGGATTAGTGTAATTCAGTCTGTGGGATGAGGGTATTTCAGTTAGGGATTAGTGTAATTCAGTCTGTGGGATGAGGGTATTTCAGTTAGGGATTAGTGTAATTCAGTCTGTGGGATGAGGGTATTTCAGTTAGGGATTAGTGTAATTCAGTCTGTGGGATGAGGGTATTTCAGTTAGGGATTAGTGTAATTCAGTCTGTGGGATGAGGGTATTTCAGTTAGGGATTAGTGTAATTCAGTCTGTGGGATGAGGGTATTTCAGTTAGGGATTAGTGTAATTCAGTCTGTGGGATGAGGGTATTTCAGTTAGGGATTAGTGTAATTCAGTCTGTGGGATGAGGGTATTTCAGTTAGGGATTAGTGTAATTCAGTCTGTGGGATGAGGGTATTTCAGTTAGGGATTAGTGTAATTCAGTCTGTGGGATGAGGGTATTTCAGTTAGGGATTAGTGTAATTCAGTCTGTGGGATGAGGGTATTTCAGTTAGGGATTAGTGTAATTCAGTCTGTGGGATGAGGGTATTTCAGTTAGGGATTAGTGTAATTCAGTCTGTGGGATGAGGGTATTTCAGTTAGGGATTAGTGTAATTCAGTCTGTGGGATGAGGGTATTTCAGTTAGGGATTAGTGTAATTCAGTCTGTGGGATGAGGGTATTTCAGTTAGGGATTAGTGTAATTCAGTCTGTGGGATGAGGGTATTTCAGTTAGGGATTAGTGTAATTCAGTCTGTGGGATGAGGGTATTTCAGTTAGGGATTAGTGTAATTCAGTCTGTGGGATGAGGGTATTTCAGTTAGGGATTAGTGTAATTCAGTCTGTGGGATGAGGGTATTTCAGTTAGGGATTAGTGTAATTCAGTCTGTGGGATGAGGGTATTTCAGTTAGGGATTAGTGTAATTCAGTCTGTGGGATGAGGGTATTTCAGTTAGGGATTAGTGTAATTCAGTCTGTGGGATGAGGGTATTTCAGTTAGTGATTAGTGTAATTCAGTCTGTGGGATGAGGGTATTTCAGTTAGGGATTAGTGTAATTCAGTCTGTGGGATTAGGGTATTTCAGTTAGGGATTAGTGTAATTCAGTCTGTGGGATGAGGGTATTTCAGTTAGGGATTAGTGTAATTCAGTCTGTGGGATGAGGGTATTTCAGTTAGGGATTAGTGTAATTCAGCCTGTGGGATGAGGGTATTTCAGTTAGGGATTAGTTTAATTCAGTCTGTGGGATGAGGGTATTTCAGTTAGGGATTAGTGTAATTCAGTCTGTGGGATGAGGGTATTTCAGTTAGGGATTAGTGTAATTCAGTCTGTGCAATGAGGGTATTTCAGTTAGGGATTAGTGTAATTCAGTCTGTGGGATGAGGGTATTTCAGTTAGGGATTAGTGTAATTCAGTCTGTGGGATGAGGGTATTTCAGTTAGGGATTAGTGTAATTCAGTCTGTGGGATGAGGGTATTTCAGTTAGGGATTAGTGTAATTCAGTCTGTGGGATGAGGGTATTTCAGTTAGGGATTAGTGTAATTCAGTCTGTGGGATGAGGGTATTTCAGTTAGGGATTAGTGTAATTCAGTCTGTGGGATGAGGGTATTTCAGTTAGGGATTAGTGTAATTCAGTCTGTGGGATGAGGGTATTTCAGTTAGGGATTAGTGTAATTCAGTCTGTGGGATGAGGGTATTTCAGTTAGGGATTAGTGTAATTCAGTCTGTGGGATGAGGGTATTTCAGTTAGGGATTAGTGTAATTCAGTCTGTGGGATGAGGGTATTTCAGTTAGGGATTAGTGTAATTCAGTCTGTGGGATGAGGGTATTTCAGTTAGGGATTAGTGTAATTCAGTCTGTGGGATGAGGGTATTTCAGTTAGGGATTAGTGTAATTCAGTCTGTGGGATGAGGGTATTTCAGTTAGGGATTAGTGTAATTCAGTCTGTGGGATGAGGGTATTTCAGTTAGGGATTAGTGTAATTCAGTCTGTGGGATGAGGGTATTTCAGTTAGGGATTAGTGTAATTCAGTCTGTGGGATGAGGGTATTTCAGTTAGGGATTAGTGTAATTCAGTCTGTGGGATGAGGGTATTTCAGTTAGGGATTAGTGTAATTCAGTCTGTGGGATGAGGGTATTTCAGTTAGGGATTAGTGTAATTCAGTCTGTGGGATGAGGGTATTTCAGTTAGGGATTAGTGTAATTCAGTCTGTGGGATGAGGGTATTTCAGTTAGGGATTAGTGTAATTCAGTCTGTGGGATGAGGGTATTTCAGTTAGGGATTAGTGTAATTCAGTCTGTGGGATGAGGGTATTTCAGTTAGGGATTAGTGTAATTCAGTCTGTGGGATGAGGGTATTTCAGTTAGGGATTAGTGTAATTCAGTCTGTGGGATGAGGGTATTTCAGTTAGGGATTAGTGTAATTCAGTCTGTGGGATGAGGGTATTTCAGTTAGGGATTAGTGTAATTCAGTCTGTGGGATGAGGGTATTTCAGTTAGGGATTAGTGTAATTCAGTCTGTGGGATGAGGGTATTTCAGTTAGGGATTAGTGTAATTCAGTCTGTGGGATGAGGGTATTTCAGTTAGGGATTAGTGTAATTCAGTCTGTGGGATGAGGGTATTTCAGTTAGGGATTAGTGTAATTCAGTCTGTGGGATGAGGGTATTTCAGTTAGGGATTAGTGTAATTCAGTCTGTGGGATGAGGGTATTTCAGTTAGGGATTAGTGTAATTCAGTCTGTGGGATGAGGGTATTTCAGTTAGGGATTAGTGTAATTCAGTCTGTGGGATGAGGGTATTTCAGTTAGGGATTAGTGTAATTCAGTCTGTGGGATGAGGGTATTTCAGTTAGGGATTAGTGTAATTCAGTCTGTGGGATGAGGGTATTTCAGTTAGGGATTAGTGTAATTCAGTCTGTGGGATGAGGGTATTTCAGTTAGGGATTAGTGTAATTCAGTCTGTGGGATGAGGGTATTTCAGTTAGGGATTAGTGTAATTCAGTCTGTGGATGAGGGTATTTCAGTTAGGGATTAGTGTAATTCAGTCTGTGGGATGAGGGTATTTCAGTTAGGGATTAGTGTAATTCAGTCTGTGGGATGAGGGTATTTCAGTTAGGGATTAGTGTAATTCAGTCTGTGGGATGAGGGTATTTCAGTTAGGGATTAGTGTAATTCAGTCTGTGGGATGAGGGTATTTCAGTTAGGGATTAGTGTAATTCAGTCTGTGGGATGAGGGTATTTCAGTTAGGGATTAGTGTAATTCAGTCTGTGGGATGAGGGTATTTCAGTTAGGGATTAGTGTAATTCAGTCTGTGGAATGAGGGTATTTCAGTTAGGGATTAGTGTAATTCAGTCTGTGGGATGAGGGTATTTCAGTTAGGGATTAGTGTAATTCAGTCTGTGGGATGAGGGTATTTCAGTTAGGGATTAGTGTAATTCAGTCTGTGGGATGAGGGTATTTCAGTTAGGGATTAGTGTAATTCAGTCTGTGGGATGAGGGTATTTCAGTTAGGGATTAGTGTAATTCAGTCTGTGGGATGAGGGTATTTCAGTTAGGGATTAGTGTAATTCAGTCTGTGGGATGAGGGTATTTCAGTTAGGGATTAGTGTAATTCAGTCTGTGGGATGAGGGTATTTCAGTTAGGGATTAGTGTAATTCAGTCTGTGGAATGAGGGTATTTCAGTTAGGGATTAGTGTAATTCAGTCTGTGGGATGAGGGTATTTCAGTTAGGGATTAGTGTAATTCAGTCTGTGGGATGAGGGTATTTCAGTTAGGGATTAGTGTAATTCAGTCTGTGGGATGAGGGTATTTCAGTTAGGGATTAGTGTAATTCAGTCTGTGGGATGAGGGTATTTCAGTTAGGGATTAGTGTAATTCAGTCTGTGGGATGAGGGTATTTCAGTTAGGGATTAGTGTAATTCAGTCTGTGGGATGAGGGTATTTCAGTTAGGGATTAGTGTAATTCAGTCTGTGGGATGAGGGTATTTCAGTTAGGGATTAGTGTAATTCAGTCTGTGGGATGAGGGTATTTCAGTTAGGGATTAGTGTAATTCAGTCTGTGGGATGAGGGTATTTCAGTTAGGGATTAGTGTAATTCAGTCTGTGGGATGAGGGTATTTCAGTTAGGGATTAGTGTAATTCAGTCTGTGGGATGAGGGTATTTCAGTTAGGGATTAGTGTAATTCAGTCTGTGGGATGAGGGTATTTCAGTTAGGGATTAGTGTAATTCAGTCTGTGGGATGAGGGTATTTCAGTTAGGGATTAGTGTAATTCAGTCTGTGGGATGAGGGTATTTCAGTTAGGGATTAGTGTAATTCAGTCTGTGGGATGAGGGTATTTCAGTTAGGGATTAGTGTAATTCAGTCTGTGGGATGAGGGTATTTCAGTTAGGGATTAGTGTAATTCAGTCTGTGGGATGAGGGTATTTCAGTTAGGGATTAGTGTAATTCAGTCTGTGGGATGAGGGTATTTCAGTTAGGGATTAGTGTAATTCAGTCTGTGGGATGAGGGTATTTCAGTTAGGGATTAGTGTAATTCAGTCTGTGGGATGAGGGTATTTCAGTTAGGGATTAGTGTAATTCAGTCTGTGGGATGAGGGTATTTCAGTTAGGGATTAGTGTAATTCAGTCTGTGGGATGAGGGTATTTCAGTTAGGGATTAGTGTAATTCAGTCTGTGGGATGAGGGTATTTCAGTTAGGGATTAGTGTAATTCAGTCTGTGGGATGAGGGTATTTCAGTTAGGGATTAGTGTAATTCAGTCTGTGGGATGAGGGTATTTCAGTTAGGGATTAGTGTAATTCAGTCTGTGGGATGAGGGTATTTCAGTTAGGGATTAGTGTAATTCAGTCTGTGGGATGAGGGTATTTCAGTTAGGGATTAGTGTAATTCAGTCTGTGGGATGAGGGTATTTCAGTTAGGGATTAGTGTAATTCAGTCTGTGGGATGAGGGTATTTCAGTTAGGGATTAGTGTAATTCAGTCTGTGGGATGAGGGTATTTCAGTTAGGGATTAGTGTAATTCAGTCTGTGGGATGAGGGTATTTCAGTTAGGGATTAGTGTAATTCAGTCTGTGGGATGAGGGTATTTCAGTTAGGGATTAGTGTAATTCAGTCTGTGGGATGAGGGTATTTCAGTTAGGGATTAGTGTAATTCAGTCTGTGGGATGAGGGTATTTCAGTTAGGGATTAGTGTAATTCAGTCTGTGGGATGAGGGTATTTCAGTTAGGGATTAGTGTAATTCAGTCTGTGGGATGAGGGTATTTCAGTTAGGGATTAGTGTAATTCAGTCTGTGGGATGAGGGTATTTCAGTTAGGGATTAGTGTAATTCAGTCTGTGGGATGAGGGTATTTCAGTTAGGGATTAGTGTAATTCAGTCTGTGGGATGAGGGTATTTCAGTTAGGGATTAGTGTAATTCAGTCTGTGGGATGAGGGTATTTCAGTTAGGGATTAGTGTAATTCAGTCTGTGGGATGAGGGTATTTCAGTTAGGGATTAGTGTATTCAGTCTGTGGATGAGGGTATTTCAGTTAGGGATTAGTGTAATTCAGTCTGTGGGATGAGGGTATTTCAGTTAGGGATTAGTGTAATTCAGTCTGTGGGATGAGGGTATTTCAGTTAGGGATTAGTGTAATTCAGTCTGTGGGATGAGGGTATTTCAGTTAGGGATTAGTGTAATTCAGTCTGTGGGATGAGGGTATTTCAGTTAGGGATTAGTGTAATTCAGTCTGTGGGATGAGGGTATTTCAGTTAGGGATTAGTGTAATTCAGTCTGTGGGATGAGGGTATTTCAGTTAGGGATTAGTGTAATTCAGTCTGTGGGATGAGGGTATTTCAGTTAGGGATTAGTGTAATTCAGTCTGTGGGATGAGGGTATTTCAGTTAGGGATTAGTGTAATTCAGTCTGTGGGATGAGGGTATTTCAGTTAGGGATTAGTGTAATTCAGTCTGTGGGATGAGGGTATTTCAGTTAGGGATTAGTGTAATTCAGTCTGTGGGATGAGGGTATTTCAGTTAGGGATTAGTGTAATTCAGTCTGTGGGATGAGGGTATTTCAGTTAGGGATTAGTGTAATTCAGTCTGTGGGATGAGGGTATTTCAGTTAGGGATTAGTGTAATTCAGTCTGTGGGATGAGGGTATTTCAGTTAGGGATTAGTGTAATTCAGTCTGTGGGATGAGGGTATTTCAGTTAGGGATTAGTGTAATTCAGTCTGTGGGATGAGGGTATTTCAGTTAGGGATTAGTGTAATTCAGTCTGTGGGATGAGGGTATTTCAGTTAGGGATTAGTGTAATTCAGTCTGTGGGATGAGGGTATTTCAGTTAGGGATTAGTGTAATTCAGTCTGTGGGATGAGGGTATTTCAGTTAGGGATTAGTGTAATTCAGTCTGTGGGATGAGGGTATTTCAGTTAGGGATTAGTGTAATTCAGTCTGTGGGATGAGGGTATTTCAGTTAGGGATTAGTGTAATTCAGTCTGTGGGATGAGGGTATTTCAGTTAGGGATTAGTGTAATTCAGTCTGTGGGATGAGGGTATTTCAGTTAGGGATTAGTGTAATTCAGTCTGTGGGATGAGGGTATTTCAGTTAGGGATTAGTGTAATTCAGTCTGTGGGATGAGGGTATTTCAGTTAGGGATTAGTGTAATTCAGTCTGTGGGATGAGGGTATTTCAGTTAGGGATTAGTGTAATTCAGTCTGTGGGATGAGGGTATTTCAGTTAGGGATTAGTGTAATTCAGTCTGTGGGATGAGGGTATTTCAGTTAGGGATTAGTGTAATTCAGTCTGTGGGATGAGGGTATTTCAGTTAGGGATTAGTGTAATTCAGTCTGTGGGATGAGGGTATTTCAGTTAGGGATTAGTGTAATTCAGTCTGTGGGATGAGGGTATTTCAGTTAGGGATTAGTGTAATTCAGTCTGTGGGATGAGGGTATTTCAGTTAGGGATTAGTGTAATTCAGTCTGTGGGATGAGGGTATTTCAGTTAGGGATTAGTGTAATTCAGTCTGTGGGATGAGGGTATTTCAGTTAGGGATTAGTGTAATTCAGTCTGTGGGATGAGGGTATTTCAGTTAGGGATTAGTGTAATTCAGTCTGTGGGATGAGGGTATTTCAGTTAGGGATTAGTGTAATTCAGTCTGTGGGATGAGGGTATTTCAGTTAGGGATTAGTGTAATTCAGTCTGTGGGATGAGGGTATTTCAGTTAGGGATTAGTGTAATTCAGTCTGTGGGATGAGGGTATTTCAGTTAGGGATTAGTGTAATTCAGTCTGTGGGATGAGGGTATTTCAGTTAGGGATTAGTGTAATTCAGTCTGTGGGATGAGGGTATTTCAGTTAGGGATTAGTGTAATTCAGTCTGTGGGATGAGGGTATTTCAGTTAGGGATTAGTGTAATTCAGTCTGTGGGATGAGGGTATTTCAGTTAGGGATTAGTGTAATTCAGTCTGTGGGATGAGGGTATTTCAGTTAGGGATTAGTGTAATTCAGTCTGTGGGATGAGGGTATTTCAGTTAGGGATTAGTGTAATTCAGTCTGTGGGATGAGGGTATTTCAGTTAGGGATTAGTGTAATTCAGTCTGTGGGATGAGGGTATTTCAGTTAGGGATTAGTGTAATTCAGTCTGTGGGATGAGGGTATTTCAGTTAGGGATTAGTGTAATTCAGTCTGTGGGATGAGGGTATTTCAGTTAGGGATTAGTGTAATTCAGTCTGTGGGATGAGGGTATTTCAGTTAGGGATTAGTGTAATTCAGTCTGTGGGATGAGGGTATTTCAGTTAGGGATTAGTGTAATTCAGTCTGTGGGATGAGGGTATTTCAGTTAGGGATTAGTGTAATTCAGTCTGTGGGATGAGGGTATTTCAGTTAGGGATTAGTGTAATTCAGTCTGTGGGATGAGGGTATTTCAGTTAGGGATTAGTGTAATTCAGTCTGTGGGATGAGGGTATTTCAGTTAGGGATTAGTGTAATTCAGTCTGTGGGATGAGGGTATTTCAGTTAGGGATTAGTGTAATTCAGTCTGTGGGATGAGGGTATTTCAGTTAGGGATTAGTGTAATTCAGTCTGTGGGATGAGGGTATTTCAGTTAGGGATTAGTGTAATTCAGTCTGTGGGATGAGGGTATTTCAGTTAGGGATTAGTGTAATTCAGTCTGTGGGATGAGGGTATTTCAGTTAGGGATTAGTGTAATTCAGTCTGTGGGATGAGGGTATTTCAGTTAGGGATTAGTGTAATTCAGTCTGTGGGATGAGGGTATTTCAGTTAGGGATTAGTGTAATTCAGTCTGTGGGATGAGGGTATTTCAGTTAGGGATTAGTGTAATTCAGTCTGTGGGATGAGGGTATTTCAGTTAGGGATTAGTGTAATTCAGTCTGTGGGATGAGGGTATTTCAGTTAGGGATTAGTGTAATTCAGTCTGTGGGATGAGGGTATTTCAGTTAGGGATTAGTGTAATTCAGTCTGTGGGATGAGGGTATTTCAGTTAGGGATTAGTGTAATTCAGTCTGTGGGATGAGGGTATTTCAGTTAGGGATTAGTGTAATTCAGTCTGTGGGATGAGGGTATTTCAGTTAGGGATTAGTGTAATTCAGTCTGTGGGATGAGGGTATTTCAGTTAGGGATTAGTGTAATTCAGTCTGTGGGATGAGGGTATTTCAGTTAGGGATTAGTGTAATTCAGTCTGTGGGATGAGGGTATTTCAGTTAGGGATTAGTGTAATTCAGTCTGTGGGATGAGGGTATTTCAGTTAGGGATTAGTGTAATTCAGTCTGTGGGATGAGGGTATTTCAGTTAGGGATTAGTGTAATTCAGTCTGTGGGATGAGGGTATTTCAGTTAGGGATTAGTGTAATTCAGTCTGTGGGATGAGGGTATTTCAGTTAGGGATTAGTGTAATTCAGTCTGTGGATGAGGGTATTTCAGTTAGGGATTAGTGTAATTCAGTCTGTGGGATGAGGGTATTTCAGTTAGGGATTAGTGTAATTCAGTCTGTGGGATGAGGGTATTTCAGTTAGGGATTAGTGTAATTCAGTCTGTGGGATGAGGGTATTTCAGTTAGGGATTAGTGTAATTCAGTCTGTGGGATGAGGGTATTTCAGTTAGGGATTAGTGTAATTCAGTCTGTGGGATGAGGGTATTTCAGTTAGGGATTAGTGTAATTCAGTCTGTGGGATGAGGGTATTTCAGTTAGGGATTAGTGTAATTCAGTCTGTGGGATGAGGGTATTTCAGTTAGGGATTAGTGTAATTCAGTCTGTGGGATGAGGGTATTTCAGTTAGGGATTAGTGTAATTCAGTCTGTGGGATGAGGGTATTTCAGTTAGGGATTAGTGTAATTCAGTCTGTGGGATGAGGGTATTTCAGTTAGGGATTAGTGTAATTCAGTCTGTGGGATGAGGGTATTTCAGTTAGGGATTAGTGTAATTCAGTCTGTGGGATGAGGGTATTTCAGTTAGGGATTAGTGTAATTCAGTCTGTGGGATGAGGGTATTTCAGTTAGGGATTAGTGTAATTCAGTCTGTGGGATGAGGGTATTTCAGTTAGGGATTAGTGTAATTCAGTCTGTGGGATGAGGGTATTTCAGTTAGGGATTAGTGTAATTCAGTCTGTGGGATGAGGGTATTTCAGTTAGGGATTAGTGTAATTCAGTCTGTGGGATGAGGGTATTTCAGTTAGGGATTAGTGTAATTCAGTCTGTGGGATGAGGGTATTTCAGTTAGGGATTAGTGTAATTCAGTCTGTGGGATGAGGGTATTTCAGTTAGGGATTAGTGTAATTCAGTCTGTGGGATGAGGGTATTTCAGTTAGGGATTAGTGTAATTCAGTCTGTGGGATGAGGGTATTTCAGTTAGGGATTAGTGTAATTCAGTCTGTGGGATGAGGGTATTTCAGTTAGGGATTAGTGTAATTCAGTCTGTGGGATGAGGGTATTTCAGTTAGGGATTAGTGTAATTCAGTCTGTGGGATGAGGGTATTTCAGTTAGGGATTAGTGTAATTCAGTCTGTGGGATGAGGGTATTTCAGTTAGGGATTAGTGTAATTCAGTCTGTGGGATGAGGGTATTTCAGTTAGGGATTAGTGTAATTCAGTCTGTGGGATGAGGGTATTTCAGTTAGGGATTAGTGTAATTCAGTCTGTGGGATGAGGGTATTTCAGTTAGGGATTAGTGTAATTCAGTCTGTGGGATGAGGGTATTTCAGTTAGGGATTAGTGTAATTCAGTCTGTGGGATGAGGGTATTTCAGTTAGGGATTAGTGTAATTCAGTCTGTGGGATGAGGGTATTTCAGTTAGGGATTAGTGTAATTCAGTCTGTGGGATGAGGGTATTTCAGTTAGGGATTAGTGTAATTCAGTCTGTGGGATGAGGGTATTTCAGTTAGGGATTAGTGTAATTCAGTCTGTGGGATGAGGGTATTTCAGTTAGGGATTAGTGTAATTCAGTCTGTGGGATGAGGGTATTTCAGTTAGGGATTAGTGTAATTCAGTCTGTGGGATGAGGGTATTTCAGTTAGGGATTAGTGTAATTCAGTCTGTGGGATGAGGGTATTTCAGTTAGGGATTAGTGTAATTCAGTCTGTGGGATGAGGGTATTTCAGTTAGGGATTAGTGTAATTCAGTCTGTGGGATGAGGGTATTTCAGTTAGGGATTAGTGTAATTCAGTCTGTGGGATGAGGGTATTTCAGTTAGGGATTAGTGTAATTCAGTCTGTGGGATGAGGGTATTTCAGTTAGGGATTAGTGTAATTCAGTCTGTGGGATGAGGGTATTTCAGTTAGGGATTAGTGTAATTCAGTCTGTGGGATGAGGGTATTTCAGTTAGGGATTAGTGTAATTCAGTCTGTGGGATGAGGGTATTTCAGTTAGGGATTAGTGTAATTCAGTCTGTGGGATGAGGGTATTTCAGTTAGGGATTAGTGTAATTCAGTCTGTGGGATGAGGGTATTTCAGTTAGGGATTAGTGTAATTCAGTCTGTGGGATGAGGGTATTTCAGTTAGGGATTAGTGTAATTCAGTCTGTGGGATGAGGGTATTTCAGTTAGGGATTAGTGTAATTCAGTCTGTGGGATGAGGGTATTTCAGTTAGGGATTAGTGTAATTCAGTCTGTGGGATGAGGGTATTTCAGTTAGGGATTAGTGTAATTCAGTCTGTGGGATGAGGGTATTTCAGTTAGGGATTAGTGTAATTCAGTCTGTGGGATGAGGGTATTTCAGTTAGGGATTAGTGTAATTCAGTCTGTGGGATGAGGGTATTTCAGTTAGGGATTAGTGTAATTCAGTCTGTGGGATGAGGGTATTTCAGTTAGGGATTAGTGTAATTCAGTCTGTGGGATGAGGGTATTTCAGTTAGGGATTAGTGTAATTCAGTCTGTGGGATGAGGGTATTTCAGTTAGGGATTAGTGTAATTCAGTCTGTGGGATGAGGGTATTTCAGTTAGGGATTAGTGTAATTCAGTCTGTGGGATGAGGGTATTTCAGTTAGGGATTAGTGTAATTCAGTCTGTGGGATGAGGGTATTTCAGTTAGGGATTAGTGTAATTCAGTCTGTGGGATGAGGGTATTTCAGTTAGGGATTAGTGTAATTCAGTCTGTGGGATGAGGGTATTTCAGTTAGGGATTAGTGTAATTCAGTCTGTGGGATGAGGGTATTTCAGTTAGGGATTAGTGTAATTCAGTCTGTGGGATGAGGGTATTTCAGTTAGGGATTAGTGTAATTCAGTCTGTGGGATGAGGGTATTTCAGTTAGGGATTAGTGTAATTCAGTCTGTGGGATGAGGGTATTTCAGTTAGGGATTAGTGTAATTCAGTCTGTGGGATGAGGGTATTTCAGTTAGGGATTAGTGTAATTCAGTCTGTGGGATGAGGGTATTTCAGTTAGGGATTAGTGTAATTCAGTCTGTGGGATGAGGGTATTTCAGTTAGGGATTAGTGTAATTCAGTCTGTGGGATGAGGGTATTTCAGTTAGGGATTAGTGTAATTCAGTCTGTGGGATGAGGGTATTTCAGTTAGGGATTAGTGTAATTCAGTCTGTGGGATGAGGGTATTTCAGTTAGGGATTAGTGTAATTCAGTCTGTGGGATGAGGGTATTTCAGTTAGGGATTAGTGTAATTCAGTCTGTGGGATGAGGGTATTTCAGTTAGGGATTAGTGTAATTCAGTCTGTGGGATGAGGGTATTTCAGTTAGGGATTAGTGTAATTCAGTCTGTGGGATGAGGGTATTTCAGTTAGGGATTAGTGTAATTCAGTCTGTGGGATGAGGGTATTTCAGTTAGGGATTAGTGTAATTCAGTCTGTGGGATGAGGGTATTTCAGTTAGGGATTAGTGTAATTCAGTCTGTGGGATGAGGGTATTTCAGTTAGGGATTAGTGTAATTCAGTCTGTGGGATGAGGGTATTTCAGTTAGGGATTAGTGTAATTCAGTCTGTGGGATGAGGGTATTTCAGTTAGGGATTAGTGTAATTCAGTCTGTGGGATGAGGGTATTTCAGTTAGGGATTAGTGTAATTCAGTCTGTGGGATGAGGGTATTTCAGTTAGGGATTAGTGTAATTCAGTCTGTGGGATGAGGGTATTTCAGTTAGGGATTAGTGTAATTCAGTCTGTGGGATGAGGGTATTTCAGTTAGGGATTAGTGTAATTCAGTCTGTGGGATGAGGGTATTTCAGTTAGGGATTAGTGTAATTCAGTCTGTGGGATGAGGGTATTTCAGTTAGGGATTAGTGTAATTCAGTCTGTGGGATGAGGGTATTTCAGTTAGGGATTAGTGTAATTCAGTCTGTGGGATGAGGGTATTTCAGTTAGGGATTAGTGTAATTCAGTCTGTGGGATGAGGGTATTTCAGTTAGGGATTAGTGTAATTCAGTCTGTGGGATGAGGGTATTTCAGTTAGGGATTAGTGTAATTCAGTCTGTGGGATGAGGGTATTTCAGTTAGGGATTAGTGTAATTCAGTCTGTGGGATGAGGGTATTTCAGTTAGGGATTAGTGTAATTCAGTCTGTGGGATGAGGGTATTTCAGTTAGGGATTAGTGTAATTCAGTCTGTGGGATGAGGGTATTTCAGTTAGGGATTAGTGTAATTCAGTCTGTGGGATGAGGGTATTTCAGTTAGGGATTAGTGTAATTCAGTCTGTGGGATGAGGGTATTTCAGTTAGGGATTAGTGTAATTCAGTCTGTGGGATGAGGGTATTTCAGTTAGGGATTAGTGTAATTCAGTCTGTGGGATGAGGGTATTTCAGTTAGGGATTAGTGTAATTCAGTCTGTGGGATGAGGGTATTTCAGTTAGGGATTAGTGTAATTCAGTCTGTGGGATGAGGGTATTTCAGTTAGGGATTAGTGTAATTCAGTCTGTGGGATGAGGGTATTTCAGTTAGGGATTAGTGTAATTCAGTCTGTGGGATGAGGGTATTTCAGTTAGGGATTAGTGTAATTCAGTCTGTGGGATGAGGGTATTTCAGTTAGGGATTAGTGTAATTCAGTCTGTGGGATGAGGGTATTTCAGTTAGGGATTAGTGTAATTCAGTCTGTGGGATGAGGGTATTTCAGTTAGGGATTAGTGTAATTCAGTCTGTGGGATGAGGGTATTTCAGTTAGGGATTAGTGTAATTCAGTCTGTGGGATGAGGGTATTTCAGTTAGGGATTAGTGTAATTCAGTCTGTGGGATGAGGGTATTTCAGTTAGGGATTAGTGTAATTCAGTCTGTGGGATGAGGGTATTTCAGTTAGGGATTAGTGTAATTCAGTCTGTGGGATGAGGGTATTTCAGTTAGGGATTAGTGTAATTCAGTCTGTGGGATGAGGGTATTTCAGTTAGGGATTAGTGTAATTCAGTCTGTGGGATGAGGGTATTTCAGTTAGGGATTAGTGTAATTCAGTCTGTGGGATGAGGGTATTTCAGTTAGGGATTAGTGTAATTCAGTCTGTGGGATGAGGGTATTTCAGTTAGGGATTAGTGTAATTCAGTCTGTGGGATGAGGGTATTTCAGTTAGGGATTAGTGTAATTCAGTCTGTGGGATGAGGGTATTTCAGTTAGGGATTAGTGTAATTCAGTCTGTGGGATGAGGGTATTTCAGTTAGGGATTAGTGTAATTCAGTCTGTGGGATGAGGGTATTTCAGTTAGGGATTAGTGTAATTCAGTCTGTGGGATGAGGGTATTTCAGTTAGGGATTAGTGTAATTCAGTCTGTGGGATGAGGGTATTTCAGTTAGGGATTAGTGTAATTCAGTCTGTGGGATGAGGGTATTTCAGTTAGGGATTAGTGTAATTCAGTCTGTGGGATGAGGGTATTTCAGTTAGGGATTAGTGTAATTCAGTCTGTGGGATGAGGGTATTTCAGTTAGGGATTAGTGTAATTCAGTCTGTGGGATGAGGGTATTTCAGTTAGGGATTAGTGTAATTCAGTCTGTGGGATGAGGGTATTTCAGTTAGGGATTAGTGTAATTCAGTCTGTGGGATGAGGGTATTTCAGTTAGGGATTAGTGTAATTCAGTCTGTGGGATGAGGGTATTTCAGTTAGGGATTAGTGTAATTCAGTCTGTGGGATGAGGGTATTTCAGTTAGGGATTAGTGTAATTCAGTCTGTGGGATGAGGGTATTTCAGTTAGGGATTAGTGTAATTCAGTCTGTGGGATGAGGGTATTTCAGTTAGGGATTAGTGTAATTCAGTCTGTGGGATGAGGGTATTTCAGTTAGGGATTAGTGTAATTCAGTCTGTGGGATGAGGGTATTTCAGTTAGGGATTAGTGTAATTCAGTCTGTGGGATGAGGGTATTTCAGTTAGGGATTAGTGTAATTCAGTCTGTGGGATGAGGGTATTTCAGTTAGGGATTAGTGTAATTCAGTCTGTGGGATGAGGGTATTTCAGTTAGGGATTAGTGTAATTCAGTCTGTGGGATGAGGGTATTTCAGTTAGGGATTAGTGTAATTCAGTCTGTGGGATGAGGGTATTTCAGTTAGGGATTAGTGTAATTCAGTCTGTGGGATGAGGGTATTTCAGTTAGGGATTAGTGTAATTCAGTCTGTGGGATGAGGGTATTTCAGTTAGGGATTAGTGTAATTCAGTCTGTGGGATGAGGGTATTTCAGTTAGGGATTAGTGTAATTCAGTCTGTGGGATGAGGGTATTTCAGTTAGGGATTAGTGTAATTCAGTCTGTGGGATGAGGGTATTTCAGTTAGGGATTAGTGTAATTCAGTCTGTGGGATGAGGGTATTTCAGTTAGGGATTAGTGTAATTCAGTCTGTGGGATGAGGGTATTTCAGTTAGGGATTAGTGTAATTCAGTCTGTGGGATGAGGGTATTTCAGTTAGGGATTAGTGTAATTCAGTCTGTGGGATGAGGGTATTTCAGTTAGGGATTAGTGTAATTCAGTCTGTGGGATGAGGGTATTTCAGTTAGGGATTAGTGTAATTCAGTCTGTGGGATGAGGGTATTTCAGTTAGGGATTAGTGTAATTCAGTCTGTGGGATGAGGGTATTTCAGTTAGGGATTAGTGTAATTCAGTCTGTGGGATGAGGGTATTTCAGTTAGGGATTAGTGTAATTCAGTCTGTGGGATGAGGGTATTTCAGTTAGGGATTAGTGTAATTCAGTCTGTGGGATGAGGGTATTTCAGTTAGGGATTAGTGTAATTCAGTCTGTGGGATGAGGGTATTTCAGTTAGGGATTAGTGTAATTCAGTCTGTGGGATGAGGGTATTTCAGTTAGGGATTAGTGTAATTCAGTCTGTGGGATGAGGGTATTTCAGTTAGGGATTAGTGTAATTCAGTCTGTGGGATGAGGGTATTTCAGTTAGGGATTAGTGTAATTCAGTCTGTGGGATGAGGGTATTTCAGTTAGGGATTAGTGTAATTCAGTCTGTGGGATGAGGGTATTTCAGTTAGGGATTAGTGTAATTCAGTCTGTGGGATGAGGGTATTTCAGTTAGGGATTAGTGTAATTCAGTCTGTGGGATGAGGGTATTTCAGTTAGGGATTAGTGTAATTCAGTCTGTGGGATGAGGGTATTTCAGTTAGGGATTAGTGTAATTCAGTCTGTGGGATGAGGGTATTTCAGTTAGGGATTAGTGTAATTCAGTCTGTGGGATGAGGGTATTTCAGTTAGGGATTAGTGTAATTCAGTCTGTGGGATGAGGGTATTTCAGTTAGGGATTAGTGTAATTCAGTCTGTGGGATGAGGGTATTTCAGTTAGGGATTAGTGTAATTCAGTCTGTGGGATGAGGGTATTTCAGTTAGGGATTAGTGTAATTCAGTCTGTGGGATGAGGGTATTTCAGTTAGGGATTAGTGTAATTCAGTCTGTGGGATGAGGGTATTTCAGTTAGGGATTAGTGTAATTCAGTCTGTGGGATGAGGGTATTTCAGTTAGGGATTAGTGTAATTCAGTCTGTGGGATGAGGGTATTTCAGTTAGGGATTAGTGTAATTCAGTCTGTGGGATGAGGGTATTTCAGTTAGGGATTAGTGTAATTCAGTCTGTGGGATGAGGGTATTTCAGTTAGGGATTAGTGTAATTCAGTCTGTGGGATGAGGGTATTTCAGTTAGGGATTAGTGTAATTCAGTCTGTGGGATGAGGGTATTTCAGTTAGGGATTAGTGTAATTCAGTCTGTGGGATGAGGGTATTTCAGTTAGGGATTAGTGTAATTCAGTCTGTGGGATGAGGGTATTTCAGTTAGGGATTAGTGTAATTCAGTCTGTGGGATGAGGGTATTTCAGTTAGGGATTAGTGTAATTCAGTCTGTGGGATGAGGGTATTTCAGTTAGGGATTAGTGTAATTCAGTCTGTGGGATGAGGGTATTTCAGTTAGGGATTAGTGTAATTCAGTCTGTGGGATGAGGGTATTTCAGTTAGGGATTAGTGTAATTCAGTCTGTGGGATGAGGGTATTTCAGTTAGGGATTAGTGTAATTCAGTCTGTGGGATGAGGGTATTTCAGTTAGGGATTAGTGTAATTCAGTCTGTGGGATGAGGGTATTTCAGTTAGGGATTAGTGTAATTCAGTCTGTGGGATGAGGGTATTTCAGTTAGGGATTAGTGTAATTCAGTCTGTGGGATGAGGGTATTTCAGTTAGGGATTAGTGTAATTCAGTCTGTGGGATGAGGGTATTTCAGTTAGGGATTAGTGTAATTCAGTCTGTGGGATGAGGGTATTTCAGTTAGGGATTAGTGTAATTCAGTCTGTGGGATGAGGGTATTTCAGTTAGGGATTAGTGTAATTCAGTCTGTGGGATGAGGGTATTTCAGTTAGGGATTAGTGTAATTCAGTCTGTGGGATGAGGGTATTTCAGTTAGGGATTAGTGTAATTCAGTCTGTGGGATGAGGGTATTTCAGTTAGGGATTAGTGTAATTCAGTCTGTGGGATGAGGGTATTTCAGTTAGGGATTAGTGTAATTCAGTCTGTGGGATGAGGGTATTTCAGTTAGGGATTAGTGTAATTCAGTCTGTGGGATGAGGGTATTTCAGTTAGGGATTAGTGTAATTCAGTCTGTGGGATGAGGGTATTTCAGTTAGGGATTAGTGTAATTCAGTCTGTGGGATGAGGGTATTTCAGTTAGGGATTAGTGTAATTCAGTCTGTGGGATGAGGGTATTTCAGTTAGGGATTAGTGTAATTCAGTCTGTGGGATGAGGGTATTTCAGTTAGGGATTAGTGTAATTCAGTCTGTGGGATGAGGGTATTTCAGTTAGGGATTAGTGTAATTCAGTCTGTGGGATGAGGGTATTTCAGTTAGGGATTAGTGTAATTCAGTCTGTGGGATGAGGGTATTTCAGTTAGGGATTAGTGTAATTCAGTCTGTGGGATGAGGGTATTTCAGTTAGGGATTAGTGTAATTCAGTCTGTGGGATGAGGGTATTTCAGTTAGGGATTAGTGTAATTCAGTCTGTGGGATGAGGGTATTTCAGTTAGGGATTAGTGTAATTCAGTCTGTGGGATGAGGGTATTTCAGTTAGGGATTAGTGTAATTCAGTCTGTGGGATGAGGGTATTTCAGTTAGGGATTAGTGTAATTCAGTCTGTGGGATGAGGGTATTTCAGTTAGGGATTAGTGTAATTCAGTCTGTGGGATGAGGGTATTTCAGTTAGGGATTAGTGTAATTCAGTCTGTGGGATGAGGGTATTTCAGTTAGGGATTAGTGTAATTCAGTCTGTGGGATGAGGGTATTTCAGTTAGGGATTAGTGTAATTCAGTCTGTGGGATGAGGGTATTTCAGTTAGGGATTAGTGTAATTCAGTCTGTGGGATGAGGGTATTTCAGTTAGGGATTAGTGTAATTCAGTCTGTGGGATGAGGGTATTTCAGTTAGGGATTAGTGTAATTCAGTCTGTGGGATGAGGGTATTTCAGTTAGGGATTAGTGTAATTCAGTCTGTGGGATGAGGGTATTTCAGTTAGGGATTAGTGTAATTCAGTCTGTGGGATGAGGGTATTTCAGTTAGGGATTAGTGTAATTCAGTCTGTGGGATGAGGGTATTTCAGTTAGGGATTAGTGTAATTCAGTCTGTGGGATGAGGGTATTTCAGTTAGGGATTAGTGTAATTCAGTCTGTGGGATGAGGGTATTTCAGTTAGGGATTAGTGTAATTCAGTCTGTGGGATGAGGGTATTTCAGTTAGGGATTAGTGTAATTCAGTCTGTGGGATGAGGGTATTTCAGTTAGGGATTAGTGTAATTCAGTCTGTGGGATGAGGGTATTTCAGTTAGGGATTAGTGTAATTCAGTCTGTGGGATGAGGGTATTTCAGTTAGGGATTAGTGTAATTCAGTCTGTGGGATGAGGGTATTTCAGTTAGGGATTAGTGTAATTCAGTCTGTGGGATGAGGGTATTTCAGTTAGGGATTAGTGTAATTCAGTCTGTGGGATGAGGGTATTTCAGTTAGGGATTAGTGTAATTCAGTCTGTGGGATGAGGGTATTTCAGTTAGGGATTAGTGTAATTCAGTCTGTGGGATGAGGGTATTTCAGTTAGGGATTAGTGTAATTCAGTCTGTGGGATGAGGGTATTTCAGTTAGGGATTAGTGTAATTCAGTCTGTGGGATGAGGGTATTTCAGTTAGGGATTAGTGTAATTCAGTCTGTGGGATGAGGGTATTTCAGTTAGGGATTAGTGTAATTCAGTCTGTGGGATGAGGGTATTTCAGTTAGGGATTAGTGTAATTCAGTCTGTGGGATGAGGGTATTTCAGTTAGGGATTAGTGTAATTCAGTCTGTGGGATGAGGGTATTTCAGTTAGGGATTAGTGTAATTCAGTCTGTGGGATGAGGGTATTTCAGTTAGGGATTAGTGTAATTCAGTCTGTGGGATGAGGGTATTTCAGTTAGGGATTAGTGTAATTCAGTCTGTGGGATGAGGGTATTTCAGTTAGGGATTAGTGTAATTCAGTCTGTGGGATGAGGGTATTTCAGTTAGGGATTAGTGTAATTCAGTCTGTGGGATGAGGGTATTTCAGTTAGGGATTAGTGTAATTCAGTCTGTGGGATGAGGGTATTTCAGTTAGGGATTAGTGTAATTCAGTCTGTGGGATGAGGGTATTTCAGTTAGGGATTAGTGTAATTCAGTCTGTGGGATGAGGGTATTTCAGTTAGGGATTAGTGTAATTCAGTCTGTGGGATGAGGGTATTTCAGTTAGGGATTAGTGTAATTCAGTCTGTGGGATGAGGGTATTTCAGTTAGGGATTAGTGTAATTCAGTCTGTGGGATGAGGGTATTTCAGTTAGGGATTAGTGTAATTCAGTCTGTGGGATGAGGGTATTTCAGTTAGGGATTAGTGTAATTCAGTCTGTGGGATGAGGGTATTTCAGTTAGGGATTAGTGTAATTCAGTCTGTGGGATGAGGGTATTTCAGTTAGGGATTAGTGTAATTCAGTCTGTGGGATGAGGGTATTTCAGTTAGGGATTAGTGTAATTCAGTCTGTGGGATGAGGGTATTTCAGTTAGGGATTAGTGTAATTCAGTCTGTGGGATGAGGGTATTTCAGTTAGGGATTAGTGTAATTCAGTCTGTGGGATGAGGGTATTTCAGTTAGGGATTAGTGTAATTCAGTCTGTGGGATGAGGGTATTTCAGTTAGGGATTAGTGTAATTCAGTCTGTGGGATGAGGGTATTTCAGTTAGGGATTAGTGTAATTCAGTCTGTGGGATGAGGGTATTTCAGTTAGGGATTAGTGTAATTCAGTCTGTGGGATGAGGGTATTTCAGTTAGGGATTAGTGTAATTCAGTCTGTGGGATGAGGGTATTTCAGTTAGGGATTAGTGTAATTCAGTCTGTGGGATGAGGGTATTTCAGTTAGGGATTAGTGTAATTCAGTCTGTGGGATGAGGGTATTTCAGTTAGGGATTAGTGTAATTCAGTCTGTGGGATGAGGGTATTTCAGTTAGGGATTAGTGTAATTCAGTCTGTGGGATGAGGGTATTTCAGTTAGGGATTAGTGTAATTCAGTCTGTGGGATGAGGGTATTTCAGTTAGGGATTAGTGTAATTCAGTCTGTGGGATGAGGGTATTTCAGTTAGGGATTAGTGTAATTCAGTCTGTGGGATGAGGGTATTTCAGTTAGGGATTAGTGTAATTCAGTCTGTGGGATGAGGGTATTTCAGTTAGGGATTAGTGTAATTCAGTCTGTGGGATGAGGGTATTTCAGTTAGGGATTAGTGTAATTCAGTCTGTGGGATGAGGGTATTTCAGTTAGGGATTAGTGTAATTCAGTCTGTGGGATGAGGGTATTTCAGTTAGGGATTAGTGTAATTCAGTCTGTGGGATGAGGGTATTTCAGTTAGGGATTAGTGTAATTCAGTCTGTGGGATGAGGGTATTTCAGTTAGGGATTAGTGTAATTCAGTCTGTGGGATGAGGGTATTTCAGTTAGGGATTAGTGTAATTCAGTCTGTGGGATGAGGGTATTTCAGTTAGGGATTAGTGTAATTCAGTCTGTGGGATGAGGGTATTTCAGTTAGGGATTAGTGTAATTCAGTCTGTGGGATGAGGGTATTTCAGTTAGGGATTAGTGTAATTCAGTCTGTGGGATGAGGGTATTTCAGTTAGGGATTAGTGTAATTCAGTCTGTGGGATGAGGGTATTTCAGTTAGGGATTAGTGTAATTCAGTCTGTGGGATGAGGGTATTTCAGTTAGGGATTAGTGTAATTCAGTCTGTGGGATGAGGGTATTTCAGTTAGGGATTAGTGTAATTCAGTCTGTGGGATGAGGGTATTTCAGTTAGGGATTAGTGTAATTCAGTCTGTGGGATGAGGGTATTTCAGTTAGGGATTAGTGTAATTCAGTCTGTGGGATGAGGGTATTTCAGTTAGGGATTAGTGTAATTCAGTCTGTGGGATGAGGGTATTTCAGTTAGGGATTAGTGTAATTCAGTCTGTGGGATGAGGGTATTTCAGTTAGGGATTAGTGTAATTCAGTCTGTGGGATGAGGGTATTTCAGTTAGGGATTAGTGTAATTCAGTCTGTGGGATGAGGGTATTTCAGTTAGGGATTAGTGTAATTCAGTCTGTGGGATGAGGGTATTTCAGTTAGGGATTAGTGTAATTCAGTCTGTGGGATGAGGGTATTTCAGTTAGGGATTAGTGTAATTCAGTCTGTGGGATGAGGGTATTTCAGTTAGGGATTAGTGTAATTCAGTCTGTGGGATGAGGGTATTTCAGTTAGGGATTAGTGTAATTCAGTCTGTGGGATGAGGGTATTTCAGTTAGGGATTAGTGTAATTCAGTCTGTGGGATGAGGGTATTTCAGTTAGGGATTAGTGTAATTCAGTCTGTGGGATGAGGGTATTTCAGTTAGGGATTAGTGTAATTCAGTCTGTGGGATGAGGGTATTTCAGTTAGGGATTAGTGTAATTCAGTCTGTGGGATGAGGGTATTTCAGTTAGGGATTAGTGTAATTCAGTCTGTGGGATGAGGGTATTTCAGTTAGGGATTAGTGTAATTCAGTCTGTGGGATGAGGGTATTTCAGTTAGGGATTAGTGTAATTCAGTCTGTGGGATGAGGGTATTTCAGTTAGGGATTAGTGTAATTCAGTCTGTGGGATGAGGGTATTTCAGTTAGGGATTAGTGTAATTCAGTCTGTGGGATGAGGGTATTTCAGTTAGGGATTAGTGTAATTCAGTCTGTGGGATGAGGGTATTTCAGTTAGGGATTAGTGTAATTCAGTCTGTGGGATGAGGGTATTTCAGTTAGGGATTAGTGTAATTCAGTCTGTGGGATGAGGGTATTTCAGTTAGGGATTAGTGTAATTCAGTCTGTGGGATGAGGGTATTTCAGTTAGGGATTAGTGTAATTCAGTCTGTGGGATGAGGGTATTTCAGTTAGGGATTAGTGTAATTCAGTCTGTGGGATGAGGGTATTTCAGTTAGGGATTAGTGTAATTCAGTCTGTGGGATGAGGGTATTTCAGTTAGGGATTAGTGTAATTCAGTCTGTGGGATGAGGGTATTTCAGTTAGGGATTAGTGTAATTCAGTCTGTGGGATGAGGGTATTTCAGTTAGGGATTAGTGTAATTCAGTCTGTGGGATGAGGGTATTTCAGTTAGGGATTAGTGTAATTCAGTCTGTGGGATGAGGGTATTTCAGTTAGGGATTAGTGTAATTCAGTCTGTGGGATGAGGGTATTTCAGTTAGGGATTAGTGTAATTCAGTCTGTGGGATGAGGGTATTTCAGTTAGGGATTAGTGTAATTCAGTCTGTGGGATGAGGGTATTTCAGTTAGGGATTAGTGTAATTCAGTCTGTGGGATGAGGGTATTTCAGTTAGGGATTAGTGTAATTCAGTCTGTGGGATGAGGGTATTTCAGTTAGGGATTAGTGTAATTCAGTCTGTGGGATGAGGGTATTTCAGTTAGGGATTAGTGTAATTCAGTCTGTGGGATGAGGGTATTTCAGTTAGGGATTAGTGTAATTCAGTCTGTGGGATGAGGGTATTTCAGTTAGGGATTAGTGTAATTCAGTCTGTGGGATGAGGGTATTTCAGTTAGGGATTAGTGTAATTCAGTCTGTGGGATGAGGGTATTTCAGTTAGGGATTAGTGTAATTCAGTCTGTGGGATGAGGGTATTTCAGTTAGGGATTAGTGTAATTCAGTCTGTGGGATGAGGGTATTTCAGTTAGGGATTAGTGTAATTCAGTCTGTGGGATGAGGGTATTTCAGTTAGGGATTAGTGTAATTCAGTCTGTGGGATGAGGGTATTTCAGTTAGGGATTAGTGTAATTCAGTCTGTGGGATGAGGGTATTTCAGTTAGGGATTAGTGTAATTCAGTCTGTGGGATGAGGGTATTTCAGTTAGGGATTAGTGTAATTCAGTCTGTGGGATGAGGGTATTTCAGTTAGGGATTAGTGTAATTCAGTCTGTGGGATGAGGGTATTTCAGTTAGGGATTAGTGTAATTCAGTCTGTGGGATGAGGGTATTTCAGTTAGGGATTAGTGTAATTCAGTCTGTGGGATGAGGGTATTTCAGTTAGGGATTAGTGTAATTCAGTCTGTGGGATGAGGGTATTTCAGTTAGGGATTAGTGTAATTCAGTCTGTGGGATGAGGGTATTTCAGTTAGGGATTAGTGTAATTCAGTCTGTGGGATGAGGGTATTTCAGTTAGGGATTAGTGTAATTCAGTCTGTGGGATGAGGGTATTTCAGTTAGGGATTAGTGTAATTCAGTCTGTGGGATGAGGGTATTTCAGTTAGGGATTAGTGTAATTCAGTCTGTGGGATGAGGGTATTTCAGTTAGGGATTAGTGTAATTCAGTCTGTGGGATGAGGGTATTTCAGTTAGGGATTAGTGTAATTCAGTCTGTGGGATGAGGGTATTTCAGTTAGGGATTAGTGTAATTCAGTCTGTGGGATGAGGGTATTTCAGTTAGGGATTAGTGTAATTCAGTCTGTGGGATGAGGGTATTTCAGTTAGGGATTAGTGTAATTCAGTCTGTGGGATGAGGGTATTTCAGTTAGGGATTAGTGTAATTCAGTCTGTGGGATGAGGGTATTTCAGTTAGGGATTAGTGTAATTCAGTCTGTGGGATGAGGGTATTTCAGTTAGGGATTAGTGTAATTCAGTCTGTGGGATGAGGGTATTTCAGTTAGGGATTAGTGTAATTCAGTCTGTGGGATGAGGGTATTTCAGTTAGGGATTAGTGTAATTCAGTCTGTGGGATGAGGGTATTTCAGTTAGGGATTAGTGTAATTCAGTCTGTGGGATGAGGGTATTTCAGTTAGGGATTAGTGTAATTCAGTCTGTGGGATGAGGGTATTTCAGTTAGGGATTAGTGTAATTCAGTCTGTGGGATGAGGGTATTTCAGTTAGGGATTAGTGTAATTCAGTCTGTGGGATGAGGGTATTTCAGTTAGGGATTAGTGTAATTCAGTCTGTGGGATGAGGGTATTTCAGTTAGGGATTAGTGTAATTCAGTCTGTGGGATGAGGGTATTTCAGTTAGGGATTAGTGTAATTCAGTCTGTGGGATGAGGGTATTTCAGTTAGGGATTAGTGTAATTCAGTCTGTGGGATGAGGGTATTTCAGTTAGGGATTAGTGTAATTCAGTCTGTGGGATGAGGGTATTTCAGTTAGGGATTAGTGTAATTCAGTCTGTGGGATGAGGGTATTTCAGTTAGGGATTAGTGTAATTCAGTCTGTGGGATGAGGGTATTTCAGTTAGGGATTAGTGTAATTCAGTCTGTGGGATGAGGGTATTTCAGTTAGGGATTAGTGTAATTCAGTCTGTGGGATGAGGGTATTTCAGTTAGGGATTAGTGTAATTCAGTCTGTGGGATGAGGGTATTTCAGTTAGGGATTAGTGTAATTCAGTCTGTGGGATGAGGGTATTTCAGTTAGGGATTAGTGTAATTCAGTCTGTGGGATGAGGGTATTTCAGTTAGGGATTAGTGTAATTCAGTCTGTGGGATGAGGGTATTTCAGTTAGGGATTAGTGTAATTCAGTCTGTGGGATGAGGGTATTTCAGTTAGGGATTAGTGTAATTCAGTCTGTGGGATGAGGGTATTTCAGTTAGGGATTAGTGTAATTCAGTCTGTGGGATGAGGGTATTTCAGTTAGGGATTAGTGTAATTCAGTCTGTGGGATGAGGGTATTTCAGTTAGGGATTAGTGTAATTCAGTCTGTGGGATGAGGGTATTTCAGTTAGGGATTAGTGTAATTCAGTCTGTGGGATGAGGGTATTTCAGTTAGGGATTAGTGTAATTCAGTCTGTGGGATGAGGGTATTTCAGTTAGGGATTAGTGTAATTCAGTCTGTGGGATGAGGGTATTTCAGTTAGGGATTAGTGTAATTCAGTCTGTGGGATGAGGGTATTTCAGTTAGGGATTAGTGTAATTCAGTCTGTGGGATGAGGGTATTTCAGTTAGGGATTAGTGTAATTCAGTCTGTGGGATGAGGGTATTTCAGTTAGGGATTAGTGTAATTCAGTCTGTGGGATGAGGGTATTTCAGTTAGGGATTAGTGTAATTCAGTCTGTGGGATGAGGGTATTTCAGTTAGGGATTAGTGTAATTCAGTCTGTGGGATGAGGGTATTTCAGTTAGGGATTAGTGTAATTCAGTCTGTGGGATGAGGGTATTTCAGTTAGGGATTAGTGTAATTCAGTCTGTGGGATGAGGGTATTTCAGTTAGGGATTAGTGTAATTCAGTCTGTGGGATGAGGGTATTTCAGTTAGGGATTAGTGTAATTCAGTCTGTGGGATGAGGGTATTTCAGTTAGGGATTAGTGTAATTCAGTCTGTGGGATGAGGGTATTTCAGTTAGGGATTAGTGTAATTCAGTCTGTGGGATGAGGGTATTTCAGTTAGGGATTAGTGTAATTCAGTCTGTGGGATGAGGGTATTTCAGTTAGGGATTAGTGTAATTCAGTCTGTGGGATGAGGGTATTTCAGTTAGGGATTAGTGTAATTCAGTCTGTGGGATGAGGGTATTTCAGTTAGGGATTAGTGTAATTCAGTCTGTGGGATGAGGGTATTTCAGTTAGGGATTAGTGTAATTCAGTCTGTGGGATGAGGGTATTTCAGTTAGGGATTAGTGTAATTCAGTCTGTGGGATGAGGGTATTTCAGTTAGGGATTAGTGTAATTCAGTCTGTGGGATGAGGGTATTTCAGTTAGGGATTAGTGTAATTCAGTCTGTGGGATGAGGGTATTTCAGTTAGGGATTAGTGTAATTCAGTCTGTGGGATGAGGGTATTTCAGTTAGGGATTAGTGTAATTCAGTCTGTGGGATGAGGGTATTTCAGTTAGGGATTAGTGTAATTCAGTCTGTGGGATGAGGGTATTTCAGTTAGGGATTAGTGTAATTCAGTCTGTGGGATGAGGGTATTTCAGTTAGGGATTAGTGTAATTCAGTCTGTGGGATGAGGGTATTTCAGTTAGGGATTAGTGTAATTCAGTCTGTGGGATGAGGGTATTTCAGTTAGGGATTAGTGTAATTCAGTCTGTGGGATGAGGGTATTTCAGTTAGGGATTAGTGTAATTCAGTCTGTGGGATGAGGGTATTTCAGTTAGGGATTAGTGTAATTCAGTCTGTGGGATGAGGGTATTTCAGTTAGGGATTAGTGTAATTCAGTCTGTGGGATGAGGGTATTTCAGTTAGGGATTAGTGTAATTCAGTCTGTGGGATGAGGGTATTTCAGTTAGGGATTAGTGTAATTCAGTCTGTGGGATGAGGGTATTTCAGTTAGGGATTAGTGTAATTCAGTCTGTGGGATGAGGGTATTTCAGTTAGGGATTAGTGTAATTCAGTCTGTGGGATGAGGGTATTTCAGTTAGGGATTAGTGTAATTCAGTCTGTGGGATGAGGGTATTTCAGTTAGGGATTAGTGTAATTCAGTCTGTGGGATGAGGGTATTTCAGTTAGGGATTAGTGTAATTCAGTCTGTGGGATGAGGGTATTTCAGTTAGGGATTAGTGTAATTCAGTCTGTGGGATGAGGGTATTTCAGTTAGGGATTAGTGTAATTCAGTCTGTGGGATGAGGGTATTTCAGTTAGGGATTAGTGTAATTCAGTCTGTGGGATGAGGGTATTTCAGTTAGGGATTAGTGTAATTCAGTCTGTGGGATGAGGGTATTTCAGTTAGGGATTAGTGTAATTCAGTCTGTGGGATGAGGGTATTTCAGTTAGGGATTAGTGTAATTCAGTCTGTGGGATGAGGGTATTTCAGTTAGGGATTAGTGTAATTCAGTCTGTGGGATGAGGGTATTTCAGTTAGGGATTAGTGTAATTCAGTCTGTGGGATGAGGGTATTTCAGTTAGGGATTAGTGTAATTCAGTCTGTGGGATGAGGGTATTTCAGTTAGGGATTAGTGTAATTCAGTCTGTGGGATGAGGGTATTTCAGTTAGGGATTAGTGTAATTCAGTCTGTGGGATGAGGGTATTTCAGTTAGGGATTAGTGTAATTCAGTCTGTGGGATGAGGGTATTTCAGTTAGGGATTAGTGTAATTCAGTCTGTGGGATGAGGGTATTTCAGTTAGGGATTAGTGTAATTCAGTCTGTGGGATGAGGGTATTTCAGTTAGGGATTAGTGTAATTCAGTCTGTGGGATGAGGGTATTTCAGTTAGGGATTAGTGTAATTCAGTCTGTGGGATGAGGGTATTTCAGTTAGGGATTAGTGTAATTCAGTCTGTGGGATGAGGGTATTTCAGTTAGGGATTAGTGTAATTCAGTCTGTGGGATGAGGGTATTTCAGTTAGGGATTAGTGTAATTCAGTCTGTGGGATGAGGGTATTTCAGTTAGGGATTAGTGTAATTCAGTCTGTGGGATGAGGGTATTTCAGTTAGGGATTAGTGTAATTCAGTCTGTGGGATGAGGGTATTTCAGTTAGGGATTAGTGTAATTCAGTCTGTGGGATGAGGGTATTTCAGTTAGGGATTAGTGTAATTCAGTCTGTGGGATGAGGGTATTTCAGTTAGGGATTAGTGTAATTCAGTCTGTGGGATGAGGGTATTTCAGTTAGGGATTAGTGTAATTCAGTCTGTGGGATGAGGGTATTTCAGTTAGGGATTAGTGTAATTCAGTCTGTGGGATGAGGGTATTTCAGTTAGGGATTAGTGTAATTCAGTCTGTGGGATGAGGGTATTTCAGTTAGGGATTAGTGTAATTCAGTCTGTGGGATGAGGGTATTTCAGTTAGGGATTAGTGTAATTCAGTCTGTGGGATGAGGGTATTTCAGTTAGGGATTAGTGTAATTCAGTCTGTGGGATGAGGGTATTTCAGTTAGGGATTAGTGTAATTCAGTCTGTGGGATGAGGGTATTTCAGTTAGGGATTAGTGTAATTCAGTCTGTGGGATGAGGGTATTTCAGTTAGGGATTAGTGTAATTCAGTCTGTGGGATGAGGGTATTTCAGTTAGGGATTAGTGTAATTCAGTCTGTGGGATGAGGGTATTTCAGTTAGGGATTAGTGTAATTCAGTCTGTGGGATGAGGGTATTTCAGTTAGGGATTAGTGTAATTCAGTCTGTGGGATGAGGGTATTTCAGTTAGGGATTAGTGTAATTCAGTCTGTGGGATGAGGGTATTTCAGTTAGGGATTAGTGTAATTCAGTCTGTGGGATGAGGGTATTTCAGTTAGGGATTAGTGTAATTCAGTCTGTGGGATGAGGGTATTTCAGTTAGGGATTAGTGTAATTCAGTCTGTGGGATGAGGGTATTTCAGTTAGGGATTAGTGTAATTCAGTCTGTGGGATGAGGGTATTTCAGTTAGGGATTAGTGTAATTCAGTCTGTGGGATGAGGGTATTTCAGTTAGGGATTAGTGTAATTCAGTCTGTGGGATGAGGGTATTTCAGTTAGGGATTAGTGTAATTCAGTCTGTGGGATGAGGGTATTTCAGTTAGGGATTAGTGTAATTCAGTCTGTGGGATGAGGGTATTTCAGTTAGGGATTAGTGTAATTCAGTCTGTGGGATGAGGGTATTTCAGTTAGGGATTAGTGTAATTCAGTCTGTGGGATGAGGGTATTTCAGTTAGGGATTAGTGTAATTCAGTCTGTGGGATGAGGGTATTTCAGTTAGGGATTAGTGTAATTCAGTCTGTGGGATGAGGGTATTTCAGTTAGGGATTAGTGTAATTCAGTCTGTGGGATGAGGGTATTTCAGTTAGGGATTAGTGTAATTCAGTCTGTGGGATGAGGGTATTTCAGTTAGGGATTAGTGTAATTCAGTCTGTGGGATGAGGGTATTTCAGTTAGGGATTAGTGTAATTCAGTCTGTGGGATGAGGGTATTTCAGTTAGGGATTAGTGTAATTCAGTCTGTGGGATGAGGGTATTTCAGTTAGGGATTAGTGTAATTCAGTCTGTGGGATGAGGGTATTTCAGTTAGGGATTAGTGTAATTCAGTCTGTGGGATGAGGGTATTTCAGTTAGGGATTAGTGTAATTCAGTCTGTGGGATGAGGGTATTTCAGTTAGGGATTAGTGTAATTCAGTCTGTGGGATGAGGGTATTTCAGTTAGGGATTAGTGTAATTCAGTCTGTGGGATGAGGGTATTTCAGTTAGGGATTAGTGTAATTCAGTCTGTGGGATGAGGGTATTTCAGTTAGGGATTAGTGTAATTCAGTCTGTGGGATGAGGGTATTTCAGTTAGGGATTAGTGTAATTCAGTCTGTGGGATGAGGGTATTTCAGTTAGGGATTAGTGTAATTCAGTCTGTGGGATGAGGGTATTTCAGTTAGGGATTAGTGTAATTCAGTCTGTGGGATGAGGGTATTTCAGTTAGGGATTAGTGTAATTCAGTCTGTGGGATGAGGGTATTTCAGTTAGGGATTAGTGTAATTCAGTCTGTGGGATGAGGGTATTTCAGTTAGGGATTAGTGTAATTCAGTCTGTGGGATGAGGGTATTTCAGTTAGGGATTAGTGTAATTCAGTCTGTGGGATGAGGGTATTTCAGTTAGGGATTAGTGTAATTCAGTCTGTGGGATGAGGGTATTTCAGTTAGGGATTAGTGTAATTCAGTCTGTGGGATGAGGGTATTTCAGTTAGGGATTAGTGTAATTCAGTCTGTGGGATGAGGGTATTTCAGTTAGGGATTAGTGTAATTCAGTCTGTGGGATGAGGGTATTTCAGTTAGGGATTAGTGTAATTCAGTCTGTGGGATGAGGGTATTTCAGTTAGGGATTAGTGTAATTCAGTCTGTGGGATGAGGGTATTTCAGTTAGGGATTAGTGTAATTCAGTCTGTGGGATGAGGGTATTTCAGTTAGGGATTAGTGTAATTCAGTCTGTGGGATGAGGGTATTTCAGTTAGGGATTAGTGTAATTCAGTCTGTGGGATGAGGGTATTTCAGTTAGGGATTAGTGTAATTCAGTCTGTGGGATGAGGGTATTTCAGTTAGGGATTAGTGTAATTCAGTCTGTGGGATGAGGGTATTTCAGTTAGGGATTAGTGTAATTCAGTCTGTGGGATGAGGGTATTTCAGTTAGGGATTAGTGTAATTCAGTCTGTGGGATGAGGGTATTTCAGTTAGGGATTAGTGTAATTCAGTCTGTGGGATGAGGGTATTTCAGTTAGGGATTAGTGTAATTCAGTCTGTGGGATGAGGGTATTTCAGTTAGGGATTAGTGTAATTCAGTCTGTGGGATGAGGGTATTTCAGTTAGGGATTAGTGTAATTCAGTCTGTGGGATGAGGGTATTTCAGTTAGGGATTAGTGTAATTCAGTCTGTGGGATGAGGGTATTTCAGTTAGGGATTAGTGTAATTCAGTCTGTGGGATGAGGGTATTTCAGTTAGGGATTAGTGTAATTCAGTCTGTGGGATGAGGGTATTTCAGTTAGGGATTAGTGTAATTCAGTCTGTGGGATGAGGGTATTTCAGTTAGGGATTAGTGTAATTCAGTCTGTGGGATGAGGGTATTTCAGTTAGGGATTAGTGTAATTCAGTCTGTGGGATGAGGGTATTTCAGTTAGGGATTAGTGTAATTCAGTCTGTGGGATGAGGGTATTTCAGTTAGGGATTAGTGTAATTCAGTCTGTGGGATGAGGGTATTTCAGTTAGGGATTAGTGTAATTCAGTCTGTGGGATGAGGGTATTTCAGTTAGGGATTAGTGTAATTCAGTCTGTGGGATGAGGGTATTTCAGTTAGGGATTAGTGTAATTCAGTCTGTGGGATGAGGGTATTTCAGTTAGGGATTAGTGTAATTCAGTCTGTGGGATGAGGGTATTTCAGTTAGGGATTAGTGTAATTCAGTCTGTGGGATGAGGGTATTTCAGTTAGGGATTAGTGTAATTCAGTCTGTGGGATGAGGGTATTTCAGTTAGGGATTAGTGTAATTCAGTCTGTGGGATGAGGGTATTTCAGTTAGGGATTAGTGTAATTCAGTCTGTGGGATGAGGGTATTTCAGTTAGGGATTAGTGTAATTCAGTCTGTGGGATGAGGGTATTTCAGTTAGGGATTAGTGTAATTCAGTCTGTGGGATGAGGGTATTTCAGTTAGGGATTAGTGTAATTCAGTCTGTGGGATGAGGGTATTTCAGTTAGGGATTAGTGTAATTCAGTCTGTGGGATGAGGGTATTTCAGTTAGGGATTAGTGTAATTCAGTCTGTGGGATGAGGGTATTTCAGTTAGGGATTAGTGTAATTCAGTCTGTGGGATGAGGGTATTTCAGTTAGGGATTAGTGTAATTCAGTCTGTGGGATGAGGGTATTTCAGTTAGGGATTAGTGTAATTCAGTCTGTGGGATGAGGGTATTTCAGTTAGGGATTAGTGTAATTCAGTCTGTGGGATGAGGGTATTTCAGTTAGGGATTAGTGTAATTCAGTCTGTGGGATGAGGGTATTTCAGTTAGGGATTAGTGTAATTCAGTCTGTGGGATGAGGGTATTTCAGTTAGGGATTAGTGTAATTCAGTCTGTGGGATGAGGGTATTTCAGTTAGGGATTAGTGTAATTCAGTCTGTGGGATGAGGGTATTTCAGTTAGGGATTAGTGTAATTCAGTCTGTGGGATGAGGGTATTTCAGTTAGGGATTAGTGTAATTCAGTCTGTGGGATGAGGGTATTTCAGTTAGGGATTAGTGTAATTCAGTCTGTGGGATGAGGGTATTTCAGTTAGGGATTAGTGTAATTCAGTCTGTGGGATGAGGGTATTTCAGTTAGGGATTAGTGTAATTCAGTCTGTGGGATGAGGGTATTTCAGTTAGGGATTAGTGTAATTCAGTCTGTGGGATGAGGGTATTTCAGTTAGGGATTAGTGTAATTCAGTCTGTGGGATGAGGGTATTTCAGTTAGGGATTAGTGTAATTCAGTCTGTGGGATGAGGGTATTTCAGTTAGGGATTAGTGTAATTCAGTCTGTGGGATGAGGGTATTTCAGTTAGGGATTAGTGTAATTCAGTCTGTGGGATGAGGGTATTTCAGTTAGGGATTAGTGTAATTCAGTCTGTGGGATGAGGGTATTTCAGTTAGGGATTAGTGTAATTCAGTCTGTGGGATGAGGGTATTTCAGTTAGGGATTAGTGTAATTCAGTCTGTGGGATGAGGGTATTTCAGTTAGGGATTAGTGTAATTCAGTCTGTGGGATGAGGGTATTTCAGTTAGGGATTAGTGTAATTCAGTCTGTGGGATGAGGGTATTTCAGTTAGGGATTAGTGTAATTCAGTCTGTGGGATGAGGGTATTTCAGTTAGGGATTAGTGTAATTCAGTCTGTGGGATGAGGGTATTTCAGTTAGGGATTAGTGTAATTCAGTCTGTGGGATGAGGGTATTTCAGTTAGGGATTAGTGTAATTCAGTCTGTGGGATGAGGGTATTTCAGTTAGGGATTAGTGTAATTCAGTCTGTGGGATGAGGGTATTTCAGTTAGGGATTAGTGTAATTCAGTCTGTGGGATGAGGGTATTTCAGTTAGGGATTAGTGTAATTCAGTCTGTGGGATGAGGGTATTTCAGTTAGGGATTAGTGTAATTCAGTCTGTGGGATGAGGGTATTTCAGTTAGGGATTAGTGTAATTCAGTCTGTGGGATGAGGGTATTTCAGTTAGGGATTAGTGTAATTCAGTCTGTGGGATGAGGGTATTTCAGTTAGGGATTAGTGTAATTCAGTCTGTGGGATGAGGGTATTTCAGTTAGGGATTAGTGTAATTCAGTCTGTGGGATGAGGGTATTTCAGTTAGGGATTAGTGTAATTCAGTCTGTGGGATGAGGGTATTTCAGTTAGGGATTAGTGTAATTCAGTCTGTGGGATGAGGGTATTTCAGTTAGGGATTAGTGTAATTCAGTCTGTGGGATGAGGGTATTTCAGTTAGGGATTAGTGTAATTCAGTCTGTGGGATGAGGGTATTTCAGTTAGGGATTAGTGTAATTCAGTCTGTGGGATGAGGGTATTTCAGTTAGGGATTAGTGTAATTCAGTCTGTGGGATGAGGGTATTTCAGTTAGGGATTAGTGTAATTCAGTCTGTGGGATGAGGGTATTTCAGTTAGGGATTAGTGTAATTCAGTCTGTGGGATGAGGGTATTTCAGTTAGGGATTAGTGTAATTCAGTCTGTGGGATGAGGGTATTTCAGTTAGGGATTAGTGTAATTCAGTCTGTGGGATGAGGGTATTTCAGTTAGGGATTAGTGTAATTCAGTCTGTGGGATGAGGGTATTTCAGTTAGGGATTAGTGTAATTCAGTCTGTGGGATGAGGGTATTTCAGTTAGGGATTAGTGTAATTCAGTCTGTGGGATGAGGGTATTTCAGTTAGGGATTAGTGTAATTCAGTCTGTGGGATGAGGGTATTTCAGTTAGGGATTAGTGTAATTCAGTCTGTGGGATGAGGGTATTTCAGTTAGGGATTAGTGTAATTCAGTCTGTGGGATGAGGGTATTTCAGTTAGGGATTAGTGTAATTCAGTCTGTGGGATGAGGGTATTTCAGTTAGGGATTAGTGTAATTCAGTCTGTGGGATGAGGGTATTTCAGTTAGGGATTAGTGTAATTCAGTCTGTGGGATGAGGGTATTTCAGTTAGGGATTAGTGTAATTCAGTCTGTGGGATGAGGGTATTTCAGTTAGGGATTAGTGTAATTCAGTCTGTGGGATGAGGGTATTTCAGTTAGGGATTAGTGTAATTCAGTCTGTGGGATGAGGGTATTTCAGTTAGGGATTAGTGTAATTCAGTCTGTGGGATGAGGGTATTTCAGTTAGGGATTAGTGTAATTCAGTCTGTGGGATGAGGGTATTTCAGTTAGGGATTAGTGTAATTCAGTCTGTGGGATGAGGGTATTTCAGTTAGGGATTAGTGTAATTCAGTCTGTGGGATGAGGGTATTTCAGTTAGGGATTAGTGTAATTCAGTCTGTGGGATGAGGGTATTTCAGTTAGGGATTAGTGTAATTCAGTCTGTGGGATGAGGGTATTTCAGTTAGGGATTAGTGTAATTCAGTCTGTGGGATGAGGGTATTTCAGTTAGGGATTAGTGTAATTCAGTCTGTGGGATGAGGGTATTTCAGTTAGGGATTAGTGTAATTCAGTCTGTGGGATGAGGGTATTTCAGTTAGGGATTAGTGTAATTCAGTCTGTGGGATGAGGGTATTTCAGTTAGGGATTAGTGTAATTCAGTCTGTGGGATGAGGGTATTTCAGTTAGGGATTAGTGTAATTCAGTCTGTGGGATGAGGGTATTTCAGTTAGGGATTAGTGTAATTCAGTCTGTGGGATGAGGGTATTTCAGTTAGGGATTAGTGTAATTCAGTCTGTGGGATGAGGGTATTTCAGTTAGGGATTAGTGTAATTCAGTCTGTGGGATGAGGGTATTTCAGTTAGGGATTAGTGTAATTCAGTCTGTGGGATGAGGGTATTTCAGTTAGGGATTAGTGTAATTCAGTCTGTGGGATGAGGGTATTTCAGTTAGGGATTAGTGTAATTCAGTCTGTGGGATGAGGGTATTTCAGTTAGGGATTAGTGTAATTCAGTCTGTGGGATGAGGGTATTTCAGTTAGGGATTAGTGTAATTCAGTCTGTGGGATGAGGGTATTTCAGTTAGGGATTAGTGTAATTCAGTCTGTGGGATGAGGGTATTTCAGTTAGGGATTAGTGTAATTCAGTCTGTGGGATGAGGGTATTTCAGTTAGGGATTAGTGTAATTCAGTCTGTGGGATGAGGGTATTTCAGTTAGGGATTAGTGTAATTCAGTCTGTGGGATGAGGGTATTTCAGTTAGGGATTAGTGTAATTCAGTCTGTGGGATGAGGGTATTTCAGTTAGGGATTAGTGTAATTCAGTCTGTGGGATGAGGGTATTTCAGTTAGGGATTAGTGTAATTCAGTCTGTGGGATGAGGGTATTTCAGTTAGGGATTAGTGTAATTCAGTCTGTGGGATGAGGGTATTTCAGTTAGGGATTAGTGTAATTCAGTCTGTGGGATGAGGGTATTTCAGTTAGGGATTAGTGTAATTCAGTCTGTGGGATGAGGGTATTTCAGTTAGGGATTAGTGTAATTCAGTCTGTGGGATGAGGGTATTTCAGTTAGGGATTAGTGTAATTCAGTCTGTGGGATGAGGGTATTTCAGTTAGGGATTAGTGTAATTCAGTCTGTGGGATGAGGGTATTTCAGTTAGGGATTAGTGTAATTCAGTCTGTGGGATGAGGGTATTTCAGTTAGGGATTAGTGTAATTCAGTCTGTGGGATGAGGGTATTTCAGTTAGGGATTAGTGTAATTCAGTCTGTGGGATGAGGGTATTTCAGTTAGGGATTAGTGTAATTCAGTCTGTGGGATGAGGGTATTTCAGTTAGGGATTAGTGTAATTCAGTCTGTGGGATGAGGGTATTTCAGTTAGGGATTAGTGTAATTCAGTCTGTGGGATGAGGGTATTTCAGTTAGGGATTAGTGTAATTCAGTCTGTGGGATGAGGGTATTTCAGTTAGGGATTAGTGTAATTCAGTCTGTGGGATGAGGGTATTTCAGTTAGGGATTAGTGTAATTCAGTCTGTGGGATGAGGGTATTTCAGTTAGGGATTAGTGTAATTCAGTCTGTGGGATGAGGGTATTTCAGTTAGGGATTAGTGTAATTCAGTCTGTGGGATGAGGGTATTTCAGTTAGGGATTAGTGTAATTCAGTCTGTGGGATGAGGGTATTTCAGTTAGGGATTAGTGTAATTCAGTCTGTGGGATGAGGGTATTTCAGTTAGGGATTAGTGTAATTCAGTCTGTGGGATGAGGGTATTTCAGTTAGGGATTAGTGTAATTCAGTCTGTGGGATGAGGGTATTTCAGTTAGGGATTAGTGTAATTCAGTCTGTGGGATGAGGGTATTTCAGTTAGGGATTAGTGTAATTCAGTCTGTGGGATGAGGGTATTTCAGTTAGGGATTAGTGTAATTCAGTCTGTGGGATGAGGGTATTTCAGTTAGGGATTAGTGTAATTCAGTCTGTGGGATGAGGGTATTTCAGTTAGGGATTAGTGTAATTCAGTCTGTGGGATGAGGGTATTTCAGTTAGGGATTAGTGTAATTCAGTCTGTGGGATGAGGGTATTTCAGTTAGGGATTAGTGTAATTCAGTCTGTGGGATGAGGGTATTTCAGTTAGGGATTAGTGTAATTCAGTCTGTGGGATGAGGGTATTTCAGTTAGGGATTAGTGTAATTCAGTCTGTGGGATGAGGGTATTTCAGTTAGGGATTAGTGTAATTCAGTCTGTGGGATGAGGGTATTTCAGTTAGGGATTAGTGTAATTCAGTCTGTGGGATGAGGGTATTTCAGTTAGGGATTAGTGTAATTCAGTCTGTGGGATGAGGGTATTTCAGTTAGGGATTAGTGTAATTCAGTCTGTGGGATGAGGGTATTTCAGTTAGGGATTAGTGTAATTCAGTCTGTGGGATGAGGGTATTTCAGTTAGGGATTAGTGTAATTCAGTCTGTGGGATGAGGGTATTTCAGTTAGGGATTAGTGTAATTCAGTCTGTGGGATGAGGGTATTTCAGTTAGGGATTAGTGTAATTCAGTCTGTGGGATGAGGGTATTTCAGTTAGGGATTAGTGTAATTCAGTCTGTGGGATGAGGGTATTTCAGTTAGGGATTAGTGTAATTCAGTCTGTGGGATGAGGGTATTTCAGTTAGGGATTAGTGTAATTCAGTCTGTGGGATGAGGGTATTTCAGTTAGGGATTAGTGTAATTCAGTCTGTGGGATGAGGGTATTTCAGTTAGGGATTAGTGTAATTCAGTCTGTGGGATGAGGGTATTTCAGTTAGGGATTAGTGTAATTCAGTCTGTGGGATGAGGGTATTTCAGTTAGGGATTAGTGTAATTCAGTCTGTGGGATGAGGGTATTTCAGTTAGGGATTAGTGTAATTCAGTCTGTGGGATGAGGGTATTTCAGTTAGGGATTAGTGTAATTCAGTCTGTGGGATGAGGGTATTTCAGTTAGGGATTAGTGTAATTCAGTCTGTGGGATGAGGGTATTTCAGTTAGGGATTAGTGTAATTCAGTCTGTGGGATGAGGGTATTTCAGTTAGGGATTAGTGTAATTCAGTCTGTGGGATGAGGGTATTTCAGTTAGGGATTAGTGTAATTCAGTCTGTGGGATGAGGGTATTTCAGTTAGGGATTAGTGTAATTCAGTCTGTGGGATGAGGGTATTTCAGTTAGGGATTAGTGTAATTCAGTCTGTGGGATGAGGGTATTTCAGTTAGGGATTAGTGTAATTCAGTCTGTGGGATGAGGGTATTTCAGTTAGGGATTAGTGTAATTCAGTCTGTGGGATGAGGGTATTTCAGTTAGGGATTAGTGTAATTCAGTCTGTGGGATGAGGGTATTTCAGTTAGGGATTAGTGTAATTCAGTCTGTGGGATGAGGGTATTTCAGTTAGGGATTAGTGTAATTCAGTCTGTGGGATGAGGGTATTTCAGTTAGGGATTAGTGTAATTCAGTCTGTGGGATGAGGGTATTTCAGTTAGGGATTAGTGTAATTCAGTCTGTGGGATGAGGGTATTTCAGTTAGGGATTAGTGTAATTCAGTCTGTGGGATGAGGGTATTTCAGTTAGGGATTAGTGTAATTCAGTCTGTGGGATGAGGGTATTTCAGTTAGGGATTAGTGTAATTCAGTCTGTGGGATGAGGGTATTTCAGTTAGGGATTAGTGTAATTCAGTCTGTGGGATGAGGGTATTTCAGTTAGGGATTAGTGTAATTCAGTCTGTGGGATGAGGGTATTTCAGTTAGGGATTAGTGTAATTCAGTCTGTGGGATGAGGGTATTTCAGTTAGGGATTAGTGTAATTCAGTCTGTGGGATGAGGGTATTTCAGTTAGGGATTAGTGTAATTCAGTCTGTGGGATGAGGGTATTTCAGTTAGGGATTAGTGTAATTCAGTCTGTGGGATGAGGGTATTTCAGTTAGGGATTAGTGTAATTCAGTCTGTGGGATGAGGGTATTTCAGTTAGGGATTAGTGTAATTCAGTCTGTGGGATGAGGGTATTTCAGTTAGGGATTAGTGTAATTCAGTCTGTGGGATGAGGGTATTTCAGTTAGGGATTAGTGTAATTCAGTCTGTGGGATGAGGGTATTTCAGTTAGGGATTAGTGTAATTCAGTCTGTGGGATGAGGGTATTTCAGTTAGGGATTAGTGTAATTCAGTCTGTGGGATGAGGGTATTTCAGTTAGGGATTAGTGTAATTCAGTCTGTGGGATGAGGGTATTTCAGTTAGGGATTAGTGTAATTCAGTCTGTGGGATGAGGGTATTTCAGTTAGGGATTAGTGTAATTCAGTCTGTGGGATGAGGGTATTTCAGTTAGGGATTAGTGTAATTCAGTCTGTGGGATGAGGGTATTTCAGTTAGGGATTAGTGTAATTCAGTCTGTGGGATGAGGGTATTTCAGTTAGGGATTAGTGTAATTCAGTCTGTGGGATGAGGGTATTTCAGTTAGGGATTAGTGTAATTCAGTCTGTGGGATGAGGGTATTTCAGTTAGGGATTAGTGTAATTCAGTCTGTGGGATGAGGTATTTCAGTTAGGGATTAGTGTAATTCAGTCTGTGGGATGAGGGTATTTCAGTTAGGGATTAGTGTAATTCAGTCTGTGGGATGAGGGTATTTCAGTTAGGGATTAGTGTAATTCAGTCTGTGGGATGAGGGTATTTCAGTTAGGGATTAGTGTAATTCAGTCTGTGGGATGAGGGTATTTCAGTTAGGGATTAGTGTAATTCAGTCTGTGGGATGAGGGTATTTCAGTTAGGGATTAGTGTAATTCAGTCTGTGGGATGAGGGTATTTCAGTTAGGGATTAGTGTAATTCAGTCTGTGGGATGAGGGTATTTCAGTTAGGGATTAGTGTAATTCAGTCTGTGGGATGAGGGTATTTCAGTTAGGGATTAGTGTAATTCAGTCTGTGGGATGAGGGTATTTCAGTTAGGGATTAGTGTAATTCAGTCTGTGGGATGAGGGTATTTCAGTTAGGGATTAGTGTAATTCAGTCTGTGGGATGAGGGTATTTCAGTTAGGGATTAGTGTAATTCAGTCTGTGGGATGAGGGTATTTCAGTTAGGGATTAGTGTAATTCAGTCTGTGGGATGAGGGTATTTCAGTTAGGGATTAGTGTAATTCAGTCTGTGGGATGAGGGTATTTCAGTTAGGGATTAGTGTAATTCAGTCTGTGGGATGAGGGTATTTCAGTTAGGGATTAGTGTAATTCAGTCTGTGGGATGAGGGTATTTCAGTTAGGGATTAGTGTAATTCAGTCTGTGGGATGAGGGTATTTCAGTTAGGGATTAGTGTAATTCAGTCTGTGGGATGAGGGTATTTCAGTTAGGGATTAGTGTAATTCAGTCTGTGGGATGAGGGTATTTCAGTTAGGGATTAGTGTAATTCAGTCTGTGGGATGAGGGTATTTCAGTTAGGGATTAGTGTAATTCAGTCTGTGGGATGAGGGTATTTCAGTTAGGGATTAGTGTAATTCAGTCTGTGGGATGAGGGTATTTCAGTTAGGGATTAGTGTAATTCAGTCTGTGGGATGAGGGTATTTCAGTTAGGGATTAGTGTAATTCAGTCTGTGGGATGAGGGTATTTCAGTTAGGGATTAGTGTAATTCAGTCTGTGGGATGAGGGTATTTCAGTTAGGGATTAGTGTAATTCAGTCTGTGGGATGAGGGTATTTCAGTTAGGGATTAGTGTAATTCAGTCTGTGGGATGAGGGTATTTCAGTTAGGGATTAGTGTAATTCAGTCTGTGGGATGAGGGTATTTCAGTTAGGGATTAGTGTAATTCAGTCTGTGGGATGAGGGTATTTCAGTTAGGGATTAGTGTAATTCAGTCTGTGGGATGAGGGTATTTCAGTTAGGGATTAGTGTAATTCAGTCTGTGGGATGAGGGTATTTCAGTTAGGGATTAGTGTAATTCAGTCTGTGGGATGAGGGTATTTCAGTTAGGGATTAGTGTAATTCAGTCTGTGGGATGAGGGTATTTCAGTTAGGGATTAGTGTAATTCAGTCTGTGGGATGAGGGTATTTCAGTTAGGGATTAGTGTAATTCAGTCTGTGGGATGAGGGTATTTCAGTTAGGGATTAGTGTAATTCAGTCTGTGGGATGAGGGTATTTCAGTTAGGGATTAGTGTAATTCAGTCTGTGGGATGAGGGTATTTCAGTTAGGGATTAGTGTAATTCAGTCTGTGGGATGAGGGTATTTCAGTTAGGGATTAGTGTAATTCAGTCTGTGGGATGAGGGTATTTCAGTTAGGGATTAGTGTAATTCAGTCTGTGGGATGAGGGTATTTCAGTTAGGGATTAGTGTAATTCAGTCTGTGGGATGAGGGTATTTCAGTTAGGGATTAGTGTAATTCAGTCTGTGGGATGAGGGTATTTCAGTTAGGGATTAGTGTAATTCAGTCTGTGGGATGAGGGTATTTCAGTTAGGGATTAGTGTAATTCAGTCTGTGGGATGAGGGTATTTCAGTTAGGGATTAGTGTAATTCAGTCTGTGGGATGAGGGTATTTCAGTTAGGGATTAGTGTAATTCAGTCTGTGGGATGAGGGTATTTCAGTTAGGGATTAGTGTAATTCAGTCTGTGGGATGAGGGTATTTCAGTTAGGGATTAGTGTAATTCAGTCTGTGGGATGAGGGTATTTCAGTTAGGGATTAGTGTAATTCAGTCTGTGGGATGAGGGTATTTCAGTTAGGGATTAGTGTAATTCAGTCTGTGGGATGAGGGTATTTCAGTTAGGGATTAGTGTAATTCAGTCTGTGGGATGAGGGTATTTCAGTTAGGGATTAGTGTAATTCAGTCTGTGGGATGAGGGTATTTCAGTTAGGGATTAGTGTAATTCAGTCTGTGGGATGAGGGTATTTCAGTTAGGGATTAGTGTAATTCAGTCTGTGGGATGAGGGTATTTCAGTTAGGGATTAGTGTAATTCAGTCTGTGGGATGAGGGTATTTCAGTTAGGGATTAGTGTAATTCAGTCTGTGGGATGAGGGTATTTCAGTTAGGGATTAGTGTAATTCAGTCTGTGGGATGAGGGTATTTCAGTTAGGGATTAGTGTAATTCAGTCTGTGGGATGAGGGTATTTCAGTTAGGGATTAGTGTAATTCAGTCTGTGGGATGAGGGTATTTCAGTTAGGGATTAGTGTAATTCAGTCTGTGGGATGAGGGTATTTCAGTTAGGGATTAGTGTAATTCAGTCTGTGGGATGAGGGTATTTCAGTTAGGGATTAGTGTAATTCAGTCTGTGGGATGAGGGTATTTCAGTTAGGGATTAGTGTAATTCAGTCTGTGGGATGAGGGTATTTCAGTTAGGGATTAGTGTAATTCAGTCTGTGGGATGAGGGTATTTCAGTTAGGGATTAGTGTAATTCAGTCTGTGGGATGAGGTATTTCAGTTAGGGATTAGTGTAATTCAGTCTGTGGGATGAGGGTATTTCAGTTAGGGATTAGTGTAATTCAGTCTGTGGGATGAGGGTATTTCAGTTAGGGATTAGTGTAATTCAGTCTGTGGGATGAGGGTATTTCAGTTAGGGATTAGTGTAATTCAGTCTGTGGGATGAGGGTATTTCAGTTAGGGATTAGTGTAATTCAGTCTGTGGGATGAGGGTATTTCAGTTAGGGATTAGTGTAATTCAGTCTGTGGGATGAGGGTATTTCAGTTAGGGATTAGTGTAATTCAGTCTGTGGGATGAGGGTATTTCAGTTAGGGATTAGTGTAATTCAGTCTGTGGGATGAGGGTATTTCAGTTAGGGATTAGTGTAATTCAGTCTGTGGGATGAGGGTATTTCAGTTAGGGATTAGTGTAATTCAGTCTGTGGGATGAGGGTATTTCAGTTAGGGATTAGTGTAATTCAGTCTGTGGGATGAGGGTATTTCAGTTAGGGATTAGTGTAATTCAGTCTGTGGGATGAGGGTATTTCAGTTAGGGATTAGTGTAATTCAGTCTGTGGGATGAGGGTATTTCAGTTAGGGATTAGTGTAATTCAGTCTGTGGGATGAGGGTATTTCAGTTAGGGATTAGTGTAATTCAGTCTGTGGGATGAGGGTATTTCAGTTAGGGATTAGTGTAATTCAGTCTGTGGGATGAGGGTATTTCAGTTAGGGATTAGTGTAATTCAGTCTGTGGGATGAGGGTATTTCAGTTAGGGATTAGTGTAATTCAGTCTGTGGGATGAGGGTATTTCAGTTAGGGATTAGTGTAATTCAGTCTGTGGGATGAGGGTATTTCAGTTAGGGATTAGTGTAATTCAGTCTGTGGGATGAGGGTATTTCAGTTAGGGATTAGTGTAATTCAGTCTGTGGGATGAGGGTATTTCAGTTAGGGATTAGTGTAATTCAGTCTGTGGGATGAGGGTATTTCAGTTAGGGATTAGTGTAATTCAGTCTGTGGGATGAGGGTATTTCAGTTAGGGATTAGTGTAATTCAGTCTGTGGGATGAGGGTATTTCAGTTAGGGATTAGTGTAATTCAGTCTGTGGGATGAGGGTATTTCAGTTAGGGATTAGTGTAATTCAGTCTGTGGGATGAGGGTATTTCAGTTAGGGATTAGTGTAATTCAGTCTGTGGGATGAGGGTATTTCAGTTAGGGATTAGTGTAATTCAGTCTGTGGGATGAGGGTATTTCAGTTAGGGATTAGTGTAATTCAGTCTGTGGGATGAGGGTATTTCAGTTAGGGATTAGTGTAATTCAGTCTGTGGGATGAGGGTATTTCAGTTAGGGATTAGTGTAATTCAGTCTGTGGGATGAGGGTATTTCAGTTAGGGATTAGTGTAATTCAGTCTGTGGGATGAGGGTATTTCAGTTAGGGATTAGTGTAATTCAGTCTGTGGGATGAGGGTATTTCAGTTAGGGATTAGTGTAATTCAGTCTGTGGGATGAGGGTATTTCAGTTAGGGATTAGTGTAATTCAGTCTGTGGGATGAGGGTATTTCAGTTAGGGATTAGTGTAATTCAGTCTGTGGGATGAGGGTATTTCAGTTAGGGATTAGTGTAATTCAGTCTGTGGGATGAGGGTATTTCAGTTAGGGATTAGTGTAATTCAGTCTGTGGGATGAGGGTATTTCAGTTAGGGATTAGTGTAATTCAGTCTGTGGGATGAGGGTATTTCAGTTAGGGATTAGTGTAATTCAGTCTGTGGGATGAGGGTATTTCAGTTAGGGATTAGTGTAATTCAGTCTGTGGGATGAGGGTATTTCAGTTAGGGATTAGTGTAATTCAGTCTGTGGGATGAGGGTATTTCAGTTAGGGATTAGTGTAATTCAGTCTGTGGGATGAGGGTATTTCAGTTAGGGATTAGTGTAATTCAGTCTGTGGGATGAGGGTATTTCAGTTAGGGATTAGTGTAATTCAGTCTGTGGGATGAGGGTATTTCAGTTAGGGATTAGTGTAATTCAGTCTGTGGGATGAGGGTATTTCAGTTAGGGATTAGTGTAATTCAGTCTGTGGGATGAGGGTATTTCAGTTAGGGATTAGTGTAATTCAGTCTGTGGGATGAGGGTATTTCAGTTAGGGATTAGTGTAATTCAGTCTGTGGGATGAGGGTATTTCAGTTAGGGATTAGTGTAATTCAGTCTGTGGGATGAGGGTATTTCAGTTAGGGATTAGTGTAATTCAGTCTGTGGGATGAGGGTATTTCAGTTAGGGATTAGTGTAATTCAGTCTGTGGGATGAGGGTATTTCAGTTAGGGATTAGTGTAATTCAGTCTGTGGGATGAGGGTATTTCAGTTAGGGATTAGTGTAATTCAGTCTGTGGGATGAGGGTATTTCAGTTAGGGATTAGTGTAATTCAGTCTGTGGGATGAGGGTATTTCAGTTAGGGATTAGTGTAATTCAGTCTGTGGGATGAGGGTATTTCAGTTAGGGATTAGTGTAATTCAGTCTGTGGGATGAGGGTATTTCAGTTAGGGATTAGTGTAATTCAGTCTGTGGGATGAGGGTATTTCAGTTAGGGATTAGTGTAATTCAGTCTGTGGGATGAGGGTATTTCAGTTAGGGATTAGTGTAATTCAGTCTGTGGGATGAGGGTATTTCAGTTAGGGATTAGTGTAATTCAGTCTGTGGGATGAGGGTATTTCAGTTAGGGATTAGTGTAATTCAGTCTGTGGGATGAGGGTATTTCAGTTAGGGATTAGTGTAATTCAGTCTGTGGGATGAGGGTATTTCAGTTAGGGATTAGTGTAATTCAGTCTGTGGGATGAGGGTATTTCAGTTAGGGATTAGTGTAATTCAGTCTGTGGGATGAGGGTATTTCAGTTAGGGATTAGTGTAATTCAGTCTGTGGGATGAGGGTATTTCAGTTAGGGATTAGTGTAATTCAGTCTGTGGGATGAGGGTATTTCAGTTAGGGATTAGTGTAATTCAGTCTGTGGGATGAGGGTATTTCAGTTAGGGATTAGTGTAATTCAGTCTGTGGGATGAGGGTATTTCAGTTAGGGATTAGTGTAATTCAGTCTGTGGGATGAGGGTATTTCAGTTAGGGATTAGTGTAATTCAGTCTGTGGGATGAGGGTATTTCAGTTAGGGATTAGTGTAATTCAGTCTGTGGGATGAGGGTATTTCAGTTAGGGATTAGTGTAATTCAGTCTGTGGGATGAGGGTATTTCAGTTAGGGATTAGTGTAATTCAGTCTGTGGGATGAGGGTATTTCAGTTAGGGATTAGTGTAATTCAGTCTGTGGGATGAGGGTATTTCAGTTAGGGATTAGTGTAATTCAGTCTGTGGGATGAGGGTATTTCAGTTAGGGATTAGTGTAATTCAGTCTGTGGGATGAGGGTATTTCAGTTAGGGATTAGTGTAATTCAGTCTGTGGGATGAGGGTATTTCAGTTAGGGATTAGTGTAATTCAGTCTGTGGGATGAGGGTATTTCAGTTAGGGATTAGTGTAATTCAGTCTGTGGGATGAGGGTATTTCAGTTAGGGATTAGTGTAATTCAGTCTGTGGGATGAGGGTATTTCAGTTAGGGATTAGTGTAATTCAGTCTGTGGGATGAGGGTATTTCAGTTAGGGATTAGTGTAATTCAGTCTGTGGGATGAGGGTATTTCAGTTAGGGATTAGTGTAATTCAGTCTGTGGGATGAGGGTATTTCAGTTAGGGATTAGTGTAATTCAGTCTGTGGGATGAGGGTATTTCAGTTAGGGATTAGTGTAATTCAGTCTGTGGGATGAGGGTATTTCAGTTAGGGATTAGTGTAATTCAGTCTGTGGGATGAGGGTATTTCAGTTAGGGATTAGTGTAATTCAGTCTGTGGGATGAGGGTATTTCAGTTAGGGATTAGTGTAATTCAGTCTGTGGGATGAGGGTATTTCAGTTAGGGATTAGTGTAATTCAGTCTGTGGGATGAGGGTATTTCAGTTAGGGATTAGTGTAATTCAGTCTGTGGGATGAGGGTATTTCAGTTAGGGATTAGTGTAATTCAGTCTGTGGGATGAGGGTATTTCAGTTAGGGATTAGTGTAATTCAGTCTGTGGGATGAGGGTATTTCAGTTAGGGATTAGTGTAATTCAGTCTGTGGGATGAGGGTATTTCAGTTAGGGATTAGTGTAATTCAGTCTGTGGGATGAGGGTATTTCAGTTAGGGATTAGTGTAATTCAGTCTGTGGGATGAGGGTATTTCAGTTAGGGATTAGTGTAATTCAGTCTGTGGGATGAGGGTATTTCAGTTAGGGATTAGTGTAATTCAGTCTGTGGGATGAGGGTATTTCAGTTAGGGATTAGTGTAATTCAGTCTGTGGGATGAGGGTATTTCAGTTAGGGATTAGTGTAATTCAGTCTGTGGGATGAGGGTATTTCAGTTAGGGATTAGTGTAATTCAGTCTGTGGGATGAGGGTATTTCAGTTAGGGATTAGTGTAATTCAGTCTGTGGGATGAGGGTATTTCAGTTAGGGATTAGTGTAATTCAGTCTGTGGGATGAGGGTATTTCAGTTAGGGATTAGTGTAATTCAGTCTGTGGGATGAGGGTATTTCAGTTAGGGATTAGTGTAATTCAGTCTGTGGGATGAGGGTATTTCAGTTAGGGATTAGTGTAATTCAGTCTGTGGGATGAGGGTATTTCAGTTAGGGATTAGTGTAATTCAGTCTGTGGGATGAGGGTATTTCAGTTAGGGATTAGTGTAATTCAGTCTGTGGGATGAGGGTATTTCAGTTAGGGATTAGTGTAATTCAGTCTGTGGGATGAGGGTATTTCAGTTAGGGATTAGTGTAATTCAGTCTGTGGGATGAGGGTATTTCAGTTAGGGATTAGTGTAATTCAGTCTGTGGGATGAGGGTATTTCAGTTAGGGATTAGTGTAATTCAGTCTGTGGGATGAGGGTATTTCAGTTAGGGATTAGTGTAATTCAGTCTGTGGGATGAGGGTATTTCAGTTAGGGATTAGTGTAATTCAGTCTGTGGGATGAGGGTATTTCAGTTAGGGATTAGTGTAATTCAGTCTGTGGGATGAGGGTATTTCAGTTAGGGATTAGTGTAATTCAGTCTGTGGGATGAGGGTATTTCAGTTAGGGATTAGTGTAATTCAGTCTGTGGGATGAGGGTATTTCAGTTAGGGATTAGTGTAATTCAGTCTGTGGGATGAGGGTATTTCAGTTAGGGATTAGTGTAATTCAGTCTGTGGGATGAGGGTATTTCAGTTAGGGATTAGTGTAATTCAGTCTGTGGGATGAGGGTATTTCAGTTAGGGATTAGTGTAATTCAGTCTGTGGGATGAGGGTATTTCAGTTAGGGATTAGTGTAATTCAGTCTGTGGGATGAGGGTATTTCAGTTAGGGATTAGTGTAATTCAGTCTGTGGGATGAGGGTATTTCAGTTAGGGATTAGTGTAATTCAGTCTGTGGGATGAGGGTATTTCAGTTAGGGATTAGTGTAATTCAGTCTGTGGGATGAGGGTATTTCAGTTAGGGATTAGTGTAATTCAGTCTGTGGGATGAGGGTATTTCAGTTAGGGATTAGTGTAATTCAGTCTGTGGGATGAGGGTATTTCAGTTAGGGATTAGTGTAATTCAGTCTGTGGGATGAGGGTATTTCAGTTAGGGATTAGTGTAATTCAGTCTGTGGGATGAGGGTATTTCAGTTAGGGATTAGTGTAATTCAGTCTGTGGGATGAGGGTATTTCAGTTAGGGATTAGTGTAATTCAGTCTGTGGGATGAGGGTATTTCAGTTAGGGATTAGTGTAATTCAGTCTGTGGGATGAGGGTATTTCAGTTAGGGATTAGTGTAATTCAGTCTGTGGGATGAGGGTATTTCAGTTAGGGATTAGTGTAATTCAGTCTGTGGGATGAGGGTATTTCAGTTAGGGATTAGTGTAATTCAGTCTGTGGGATGAGGGTATTTCAGTTAGGGATTAGTGTAATTCAGTCTGTGGGATGAGGGTATTTCAGTTAGGGATTAGTGTAATTCAGTCTGTGGGATGAGGGTATTTCAGTTAGGGATTAGTGTAATTCAGTCTGTGGGATGAGGGTATTTCAGTTAGGGATTAGTGTAATTCAGTCTGTGGGATGAGGGTATTTCAGTTAGGGATTAGTGTAATTCAGTCTGTGGGATGAGGGTATTTCAGTTAGGGATTAGTGTAATTCAGTCTGTGGGATGAGGGTATTTCAGTTAGGGATTAGTGTAATTCAGTCTGTGGGATGAGGGTATTTCAGTTAGGGATTAGTGTAATTCAGTCTGTGGGATGAGGGTATTTCAGTTAGGGATTAGTGTAATTCAGTCTGTGGGATGAGGGTATTTCAGTTAGGGATTAGTGTAATTCAGTCTGTGGGATGAGGGTATTTCAGTTAGGGATTAGTGTAATTCAGTCTGTGGGATGAGGGTATTTCAGTTAGGGATTAGTGTAATTCAGTCTGTGGGATGAGGGTATTTCAGTTAGGGATTAGTGTAATTCAGTCTGTGGGATGAGGGTATTTCAGTTAGGGATTAGTGTAATTCAGTCTGTGGGATGAGGGTATTTCAGTTAGGGATTAGTGTAATTCAGTCTGTGGGATGAGGGTATTTCAGTTAGGGATTAGTGTAATTCAGTCTGTGGGATGAGGGTATTTCAGTTAGGGATTAGTGTAATTCAGTCTGTGGGATGAGGGTATTTCAGTTAGGGATTAGTGTAATTCAGTCTGTGGGATGAGGGTATTTCAGTTAGGGATTAGTGTAATTCAGTCTGTGGGATGAGGGTATTTCAGTTAGGGATTAGTGTAATTCAGTCTGTGGGATGAGGGTATTTCAGTTAGGGATTAGTGTAATTCAGTCTGTGGGATGAGGGTATTTCAGTTAGGGATTAGTGTAATTCAGTCTGTGGGATGAGGGTATTTCAGTTAGGGATTAGTGTAATTCAGTCTGTGGGATGAGGGTATTTCAGTTAGGGATTAGTGTAATTCAGTCTGTGGGATGAGGGTATTTCAGTTAGGGATTAGTGTAATTCAGTCTGTGGGATGAGGGTATTTCAGTTAGGGATTAGTGTAATTCAGTCTGTGGGATGAGGGTATTTCAGTTAGGGATTAGTGTAATTCAGTCTGTGGGATGAGGGTATTTCAGTTAGGGATTAGTGTAATTCAGTCTGTGGGATGAGGGTATTTCAGTTAGGGATTAGTGTAATTCAGTCTGTGGGATGAGGGTATTTCAGTTAGGGATTAGTGTAATTCAGTCTGTGGGATGAGGGTATTTCAGTTAGGGATTAGTGTAATTCAGTCTGTGGGATGAGGGTATTTCAGTTAGGGATTAGTGTAATTCAGTCTGTGGGATGAGGGTATTTCAGTTAGGGATTAGTGTAATTCAGTCTGTGGGATGAGGGTATTTCAGTTAGGGATTAGTGTAATTCAGTCTGTGGGATGAGGGTATTTCAGTTAGGGATTAGTGTAATTCAGTCTGTGGGATGAGGGTATTTCAGTTAGGGATTAGTGTAATTCAGTCTGTGGGATGAGGGTATTTCAGTTAGGGATTAGTGTAATTCAGTCTGTGGGATGAGGGTATTTCAGTTAGGGATTAGTGTAATTCAGTCTGTGGGATGAGGGTATTTCAGTTAGGGATTAGTGTAATTCAGTCTGTGGGATGAGGGTATTTCAGTTAGGGATTAGTGTAATTCAGTCTGTGGGATGAGGGTATTTCAGTTAGGGATTAGTGTAATTCAGTCTGTGGGATGAGGGTATTTCAGTTAGGGATTAGTGTAATTCAGTCTGTGGGATGAGGGTATTTCAGTTAGGGATTAGTGTAATTCAGTCTGTGGGATGAGGGTATTTCAGTTAGGGATTAGTGTAATTCAGTCTGTGGGATGAGGGTATTTCAGTTAGGGATTAGTGTAATTCAGTCTGTGGGATGAGGGTATTTCAGTTAGGGATTAGTGTAATTCAGTCTGTGGGATGAGGGTATTTCAGTTAGGGATTAGTGTAATTCAGTCTGTGGGATGAGGGTATTTCAGTTAGGGATTAGTGTAATTCAGTCTGTGGGATGAGGGTATTTCAGTTAGGGATTAGTGTAATTCAGTCTGTGGGATGAGGGTATTTCAGTTAGGGATTAGTGTAATTCAGTCTGTGGGATGAGGGTATTTCAGTTAGGGATTAGTGTAATTCAGTCTGTGGGATGAGGGTATTTCAGTTAGGGATTAGTGTAATTCAGTCTGTGGGATGAGGGTATTTCAGTTAGGGATTAGTGTAATTCAGTCTGTGGGATGAGGGTATTTCAGTTAGGGATTAGTGTAATTCAGTCTGTGGGATGAGGGTATTTCAGTTAGGGATTAGTGTAATTCAGTCTGTGGGATGAGGGTATTTCAGTTAGGGATTAGTGTAATTCAGTCTGTGGGATGAGGGTATTTCAGTTAGGGATTAGTGTAATTCAGTCTGTGGGATGAGGGTATTTCAGTTAGGGATTAGTGTAATTCAGTCTGTGGGATGAGGGTATTTCAGTTAGGGATTAGTGTAATTCAGTCTGTGGGATGAGGGTATTTCAGTTAGGGATTAGTGTAATTCAGTCTGTGGGATGAGGGTATTTCAGTTAGGGATTAGTGTAATTCAGTCTGTGGGATGAGGGTATTTCAGTTAGGGATTAGTGTAATTCAGTCTGTGGGATGAGGGTATTTCAGTTAGGGATTAGTGTAATTCAGTCTGTGGGATGAGGGTATTTCAGTTAGGGATTAGTGTAATTCAGTCTGTGGGATGAGGTATTTCAGTTAGGGATTAGTGTAATTCAGTCTGTGGGATGAGGGTATTTCAGTTAGGGATTAGTGTAATTCAGTCTGTGGGATGAGGGTATTTCAGTTAGGGATTAGTGTAATTCAGTCTGTGGGATGAGGGTATTTCAGTTAGGGATTAGTGTAATTCAGTCTGTGGGATGAGGGTATTTCAGTTAGGGATTAGTGTAATTCAGTCTGTGGGATGAGGGTATTTCAGTTAGGGATTAGTGTAATTCAGTCTGTGGGATGAGGGTATTTCAGTTAGGGATTAGTGTAATTCAGTCTGTGGGATGAGGGTATTTCAGTTAGGGATTAGTGTAATTCAGTCTGTGGGATGAGGGTATTTCAGTTAGGGATTAGTGTAATTCAGTCTGTGGGATGAGGGTATTTCAGTTAGGGATTAGTGTAATTCAGTCTGTGGGATGAGGGTATTTCAGTTAGGGATTAGTGTAATTCAGTCTGTGGGATGAGGGTATTTCAGTTAGGGATTAGTGTAATTCAGTCTGTGGGATGAGGGTATTTCAGTTAGGGATTAGTGTAATTCAGTCTGTGGGATGAGGGTATTTCAGTTAGGGATTAGTGTAATTCAGTCTGTGGGATGAGGGTATTTCAGTTAGGGATTAGTGTAATTCAGTCTGTGGGATGAGGGTATTTCAGTTAGGGATTAGTGTAATTCAGTCTGTGGGATGAGGGTATTTCAGTTAGGGATTAGTGTAATTCAGTCTGTGGGATGAGGGTATTTCAGTTAGGGATTAGTGTAATTCAGTCTGTGGGATGAGGGTATTTCAGTTAGGGATTAGTGTAATTCAGTCTGTGGGATGAGGGTATTTCAGTTAGGGATTAGTGTAATTCAGTCTGTGGGATGAGGGTATTTCAGTTAGGGATTAGTGTAATTCAGTCTGTGGGATGAGGGTATTTCAGTTAGGGATTAGTGTAATTCAGTCTGTGGGATGAGGGTATTTCAGTTAGGGATTAGTGTAATTCAGTCTGTGGGATGAGGGTATTTCAGTTAGGGATTAGTGTAATTCAGTCTGTGGGATGAGGGTATTTCAGTTAGGGATTAGTGTAATTCAGTCTGTGGGATGAGGGTATTTCAGTTAGGGATTAGTGTAATTCAGTCTGTGGGATGAGGGTATTTCAGTTAGGGATTAGTGTAATTCAGTCTGTGGGATGAGGGTATTTCAGTTAGGGATTAGTGTAATTCAGTCTGTGGGATGAGGGTATTTCAGTTAGGGATTAGTGTAATTCAGTCTGTGGGATGAGGGTATTTCAGTTAGGGATTAGTGTAATTCAGTCTGTGGGATGAGGGTATTTCAGTTAGGGATTAGTGTAATTCAGTCTGTGGGATGAGGGTATTTCAGTTAGGGATTAGTGTAATTCAGTCTGTGGGATGAGGGTATTTCAGTTAGGGATTAGTGTAATTCAGTCTGTGGGATGAGGGTATTTCAGTTAGGGATTAGTGTAATTCAGTCTGTGGGATGAGGGTATTTCAGTTAGGGATTAGTGTAATTCAGTCTGTGGGATGAGGGTATTTCAGTTAGGGATTAGTGTAATTCAGTCTGTGGGATGAGGGTATTTCAGTTAGGGATTAGTGTAATTCAGTCTGTGGGATGAGGGTATTTCAGTTAGGGATTAGTGTAATTCAGTCTGTGGGATGAGGGTATTTCAGTTAGGGATTAGTGTAATTCAGTCTGTGGGATGAGGGTATTTCAGTTAGGGATTAGTGTAATTCAGTCTGTGGGATGAGGGTATTTCAGTTAGGGATTAGTGTAATTCAGTCTGTGGGATGAGGGTATTTCAGTTAGGGATTAGTGTAATTCAGTCTGTGGGATGAGGGTATTTCAGTTAGGGATTAGTGTAATTCAGTCTGTGGGATGAGGGTATTTCAGTTAGGGATTAGTGTAATTCAGTCTGTGGGATGTGGGTATTTCAGTTAGGGATTAGTGTAATTCAGTCTGTTGGATGAGGCTATTTCAGTTAGGGATTAGTGTAATTCAGTCTGTGCCATTAGGTTATTTCTGATAGGGATTAGTGTAATTCAGTCTGTGGTATGAGGACATTTCAGTTATGGATTAGTGTTATTCAGTTTGTGGGATGAGGGTATTTCAATTAGGGAATAGTGTAATTCAGTCTGTGCAATTAGGGTATTTCAGTTAGGGATTAGTGTAATTCAGTCTGTGGGATGAGGGTATTTCAGTTAGGGATTAGTGTAATTCAGTCTGTGGGATGAGGGTATTTCAGTTAGGGATTAGTGTAATTCAGTCTGTGGATGAGGGTATTTCAGTTAGGGATTAGTGTAATTCAGTCTGTGGATGAGGGTATTTCAGTTAGGGATTAGTGTAATTCAGTCTGTGGGATGAGGGTATTTCAGTTAGGGATTAGTGTAATTCAGTCTGTGGGATGAGGGTATTTCAGTTAGGGATTAGTGTAATTCAGTCTGTGGGATGAGGGTATTTCAGTTAGGGATTAGTGTAATTCAGTCTGTGGAATGAGGGTATTTCAGTTAGGGATTAGTGTAATTCAGTCTGTGGATGAGGGTATTTCAGTTAGGGATTAGTGTAATTCAGTCTGTGGGATGAGGTATTTCAGTTAGGGATTAGTGTAATTCAGTCTGTGGGATGAGGGTATTTCAGTTAGGGATTAGTGTAATTCAGTCTGTGGGATGAGGGCTATTTCAGTTAGGGATTAGTGTAATTCAGTCTGTGGGATGAGGTATTTCAGTTAGGATTAGTGTAATTCAGTCTGTGGGATGAGGGTATTTCAGTTAGGGATTAGTGTAATTCATTCTTTGGGATGAGGGTATTTCAGTTAGGGATTAGTGTAATTCAGTCTGTGGGATGAGGGTATTTCAGTTAGGGATTAGTGTAATTCAGTCTGTGGGATGAGGCTATTTCAGTTAGGGATTAGAGTAATTCAGTCTGTGGGATGAGGGTATTTCAGTTAGGGATTAGTGTAATTCAGTCTGTGGGATGAGGCTATTTCAGTTAGGGATTAGTGTAATTCAGTCTGTGGGATGAGGGTATTTCAGTTAGGGATTAGTGTAATTCAGTCTGTGGAATGAGGATATTTCAGTTAGGGATTAGTGTAATTCAGTCTGTGGGATGAGGGTATTTCAATTAGGGATTAGTGTAATTCAGTCTGTGCAATTAGGGTATTTCAGTTAGGGATTAGTGTAATTCAGTCTGTGGGATGAGGCTATTTCAGTTAGGGATTAGTGTAATTCAGTCTGTGGGATGAGGGTATTTCAGTTAGGGATTAGTGTAATTCAGTCTGTGGGATGAGGGTATTTCAGTTAGGGATTAGTGTAATTCAGTCTGTGGATGAGGGTATTTCAGTTAGGCATTTGTATAATTCAGTCTTTGAGATGTGGGTATTTCAGTTAGGGATTAGTGTAATTCAGTCTGTGGGATGAGGCTATTTCAGTTAGGGATTAGAGTAATTCAGTCTGTGGGATGAGGGTATTTCAGTTAGGGATTAGTGTAATTCAGTCTGTGGGATGAGGGTATTTCAGTTAGGTATTAGTGTAATTCAGTCTGTGGGATGAGGGTATTTCAGTTAGGGATTAGTGTAATTCAGTCTGTGGGATGAGGGTATTTCAGTTAGGGATTAGTGTAATTCAGTCTGTGGGATGAGGGTATTTCAGTTAGGGATTAGTGTAATTCAGTCTGTGCAATTAGGGTATTTCAGTTAGGGATTAGTGTAATTCAGTCTGTGGGATGAGGGTATTTCAGTTAGGGATTAGTGTAATTCAGTCTGTGGGATGAGGGTATTTCAGTTAGGGATTAGTGTAATTCAGTCTGTGGATGAGGGTATTTCAGTTAGGGATTAGTGTAATTCAGTCTGTGGATGAGGTATTTCAGTTAGGGATTAGTGTAATTCAGTCTGTGGGATGAGGGTATTTCAGTTAGGGATTAGTGTAATTCAGTCTGTGGGATGAGGGTATTTCAGTTAGGGATTAGTGTAATTCAGTCTGTGGATGAGGGTATTTCAGTTAGGGATTAGTGTAATTCAGTCTGTGGGATGAGGGTATTTCAGTTAGGGATTAGTGTAATTCAGTCTGTGCAATGAGGGTATTTCAGTTAGGGATTAGTGTAATTCAGTCTGTGGGATGAGGGTATTTCAGTTAGGGATTAGTGTTATTCAGTCTGTGGGATGAGGGTATTTCAGTTAGGGATTAGTGTAATTCAGTCTGTGGGATGAGGCCCTTTCAGTTAGGGATTAGTGTAATTCAGTCTGTGGGATGAGGGTATTTCAGTTCAGGATTAGTGTAATTCAGTCTGTGGGATGAGGGTATTTCAGTTACGGATTAGTGTAATTCAGTCTGTGAGATGAGGGTATTTCAGTTAGGGATTAGTGTAATTCAGTCTGTGGGATGAGGCTATTTCAGTTAGGGATTAGTGTAATTCAGTCTGTGGGATGAGGGTATTTCAGTTAGGGATTAGTGTAATTCAGTCTGTGGGATGAGGGTATTTCAGTTAGGGATTAGTGTAATTCAGTCTGTGGATGAGGGTATTTCAGTTAGGGATTAGTGTAATTCAGTATGAGGGATGAGGGTATTTCAGTTAGGGATTAGTGTAATTCAGTCTGTGCAATTAGGGTATTTCAGTTAGGGATTAGTGTTATTCAGTCTGTGGGATGAGGGTATTTCAGTTAGGGATTAGTGTAATTCAGTCTATGCAATTAGGGTATTTCAGTTAGGGATTAGTGTAATTCACTCTGTGGGATGAGGGTATTTCAGTTAAGCATTAGGATAATTCAGTCTTTGAGATATGGGTATTTCAGTAATGGATTAGTGTAATTCAGTCTGTGGGATGAGGGTATTTCAGTTAGGGATTAGTGTAATTCAGTCTGTGAGATGAGGCTATTTCAGTTAGGGATTAGTGTAATTCAGTCTGTGGGATGAGGGTATTTCAGTTAGGGATTAGTGTAATTCTGTCTTTTTGTTGAGGCTATTTCAGTTAGGGATTAGTGTAATTCAGTCTGTGGGATGAGGGTATTTCAGTTAGGGATTAGTGTAATTCAGTCTGTGGGATGAGGTATTTCAGTTAGGGATTAGTGTAATTCAGTCTGTGGGATGAGGGTATTTCAGTTAGGGATTAGTGTAATTCAGTCTGTGGATGAGGGTATTTCAGTTAGGATTAGTGTAATTCAGTCTGTGGGATGAGGGCTATTTCAGTTAGGGATTAGTGTAATTCAGTCTGTGGGATGAGGGTATTTCAGTTAGGGATTAGTGTAATTCAGTCTGTGGGATGAGGGTATTTCAGTTAGGTATTAGTGTACTTCTGTCTGTGCAATTAGGGTATTTCAGTTAGGGATTAGTGTAATTCAGTCTGTGGGATGAGGGTATTTCAGTCAGGGATTAGTGTAATTCAGTCTTTGGGATGAGGCTATTTCAGTTAGGGATTAGAGTAATTCAGTCTGTGGGATGAGGGTATTTCAGTTACGCATTAGTATAATTCAGTCTTTGAGATGTGGGTATTTCAGTTAGAGATTAGTGTAATTCAGTCTGTGGGATGAGGCTATTTCAGTTAGGGATTAGTGTAATTCAGTCTGTGCAATTAGGGTATTTCTGCTAGGGACTAGTGTAATTCAGTCTGTGGGATGAGACTATTTCAGTTAGGGATTAGAGTAATTCAGTCTGTGGGATGAGGGTATTTCATTTCGGGATTAGTGTAATTCAGTCTGTGGGATGAGGATATTTCAGTTAGGGATTAGAGTAATTCAGTCTGTGGAATGAGGGTTTTTCAGTTAGGGATTACTGTAATTCTGTCTGTGCAATTAGGGTATTTCAGTTAGGGATTAGTGTAATTCAGTCTGTGCAATTAGGAATTTCATTTAGTGATTAGTGTAGTTCAGTCTGTGCAATTAGGGTATTTCAGTTAGGGATATGTGTAATTCAGTCTGTGGGATGAGGGCATTTCAGTTAGGGATTAGTGTAATTCTGTCTGTGGGATGAGGGTATTTCAGTTAGGGATCAGTGTTATTCAGCCTGTGGGATGAAGGTATTTCAGTTAGGGATTAGAGTAATTCAATCTGTGGGATGAGGGTATTTCAGTTACGGATTAGTATAATTCAGTCTGTGAGATGTGGGTATTTCAGTTTGGGATTAGTGTAATTTTGTCTTTGGGATGAGGCTATTTCAGTTAGGGATTAGAGTAATTGATTATGTGGGATGAGTGTATTTCAGTTCGGGATTAGTGTAATTAAGTCTGTGGGATGAGGGTATTTCAGTTATGCATTAGTATAATTCAGTCTGTGCAATGGGGGTATTTCAGTTAGGGATTAGTGTAATTCAGTCTGTGGGATGAGGGTATTTCAGTTAGGGATTTGTGTTATTCAGTCTGTGGGATGAGGGTATTTCAGTTAGGGATTAGTGTAATTCAGTCTATGCAATTAGGGTATTTCATTTAGGGATTATTGTAATTCAGTCTGTGGGATGAGGGTATTTCAGTCAGGGATTAGTGTAATTCAGTCTGTGGGATGAGGGTATTTCAGTAAGGGATTGGTGTAATTCAGTCTATGGCAATTATGGTATTTCAGTTAGGTATTAGTCTAATTCACTCTGTGGGATGAGATTATTTCAGTTAGGATTAGTGTAATTCAGTCTTTGGGATGAGGCTATTTCAGTTAGGGATTAGAGTAATTCAGTCTGTAGGTTGAGGGTATTTCAGTTACGGATTAGTATAATTCAGTCTGTGAGATGACGGCTATTTCAGTTCGGGATTAGTGTAATTCAGTCTGTGGGATGAGGGTATTTCAGTTAGGGATTAGTGTAATTCATCTCTGTGCATTAGGGTATTTCAGTAAGGGATTAGTGTAATTCAGTCTGTGGGATGAGGGTATTTCAGTTACGGAGTAATGTAATTCAGTCTGTGCGATGAGGGTATTTCAGTTACGGATTAGTATAATTCAGTCTGTGAGATGTGGGTATTTCAGTAAGGGATTAGTGTAATTCAGTCTGTGGGATGAGGCTATTTCAGTTCAGGATTAGTGTAATTCAGTCTGTGGGATGAGGGTATTTCAGTTAGGGATTAGTGTAATTCAGTCTGTGGGATGAGGATATTTCAGTTAGGTATTAGTGGTATTCAGTCTGTGCAATTAGGGTATTTCAATTAGGGATTAGTGTAATTCAGTCTGTGGGATGAGGGTATTTCAGTCAGGGATTAGTGTAATTCAGTCTGTGGGATGAGGGTATTTCAGTAAGGGATTAGTGTAATTCAGTCTGTGGGATGAGGGTATTTCAGTTAGGGATTAGTGTAATTCAGTCTATGCAATTAGGGTATTTCAGTTAGGTATTAGTGTAATTCACTCTGTGGGATGAGATTATTTCAGTTAGGGATTAGTGTAATTCAGTCTTTGGGATGAGGGTATTTCAGTTAGGGATTAGTGTAATTCAGTCTGTGGGATGAGGGTATTTCAGTTCGGGATTAGTGTAATTCAGTCTGTGGGATGAGGGTATTTCAGTTAGGGATCAGTGTAATTCAGCCTGTGGGATGAAGGTATTTCAGTTAGGGATTAGAGTAATTCAATCTGTGGGATGAGGGTATTTCAGTTAGGATTAGTATAATTCAGTCTGTGAGATGTGGGTATTTCAGTTAGATATTAGTGTAATTCAGTCTGTGGGATGAGGCTATTTCAGTTCAGGATTAGTGTAATTCAGTCTGTGGGATGAGGGTATTTCAGTTAGGGATTAGTGTAATTCAGTCTGTGGGATGAGGATATTTCAGTTAGGTATTAGTGGTATTCAGTCTGTGCAATGAGGGTATTTCAGTTAGGGATTAGTGTAATTCAGTCTGTGGGATGAGGGTATTTCAGTTAGGGATTAGTGTAATTCAGTCTGTGGGATGAGGATATTTAGTTAGGTATTAGTGGTATTCGTTCTGTGCAATTAGGGTATTTCAATTAGGGATTAGTGTAATTCAGTCTGTGGGATGAGGGTATTTCAGTCAGGGATTAGTGTAATTCAGTCTTTGGGATGAGGCTTTTTCAGTTAGGGATTAGAGTAATTCAGTCTGTGGGATGAGGGTATTTCAGTTACGCATTAGTATAATTCAGTCTTTGAGATGTGGGTATTTCAGTTAGAGATTAGTGTAATTCAGTCTGTGGGATGAGGCTATTTCAGTTAGGGATTAGGGTAATTCAGTCTGTGCAATTAGGGTATTTCTGCTAGGGACTAGTGTAATTCAGTCTGTGGGATGAGACTATTTCAGTTAGGGATTAGAATATTTCAGTCTGTGGGATGAGGGTATTTCATTTCGGGATTTGTGTAATTCAGTTTGTGGGATGAGGATATTTCAGTTAGGGTTAGAGTAATTCAGTCTGTGGAATGAGGGTTTTTCAGTTAGGGATTACTGTAATTCTGTCTGTGCAATTAGGGCATTTCAGTTAGGGATTAGTGTAATTCTGTCTGTGGGATGAGGGTATTTCAGTTAGGGATCAGTGTTATTCAGCCTGTGGGATGAAGGTATTTCAGTTAGGGATTAGAGTAATTCAATCTGTGGGATGAGGGTATTTCAGTTACGGATTAGTATAATTCAGTCTGTGAGATGTGGGTATTTCAGTTAGATATTAGTGTAATTCAGTCTGTGGGATGAGGCTATTTCAGTTCAGGATTAGTGTAATTCAGTCTGTGGGATGAGGGTATTTCAGTTCGGGATTAGTGTAATTCAGTCTGTGGGATGAGGTTATTTCAGTTAGGTATTAGTGGTATTCAGTCTGTGCAATGGGGGTATTTCAGTTAGGGATTAGTGTAATTCAGTCTGTGGGATGAGGGTATTTCAGTTAGGGATTTGTGTTATTCAGTCTGTGGGATGAGGGTATTTCAGTTAGGGATTAGTGTAATTCAGTCTATGCAATTAGGGTATTTCAATTAGGGATTATTGTAATTCAGTCTGTGGGATGAGGGTATTTCAGTCAGGGATTAGTGTAATTCAGTCTGTGGGATGAGGGTATTTCAGTTAGGTATTGGTGTAATTCAGTCTATGCAATTATGGTATTTCAGTTAGGTATTAGTCTAATTCACTCTGTGGGATGAGATTATTTCAGTTAGGGATTAGTGTAATTCAGTCTTTGGGATGAGGCTATTTCAGTTAGGGATTAGAGTAATTCAGTCTGTAGGTTGAGGGTATTTCAGTTACGGATTAGTATAATTCATTCTGTGAGATGACGCTATTTCAGTTCGGGATTAGTGTAATTCAGTCTGTGGGATGAGGGTATTTCAGTTAGGGATTAGTGTAATTCTCTCTGTGCAATTAGGGTATTTTAGTTAGAGATTAGTGTAATTCAGTCTGTGGGATGAGGGTATTTCAGTTAGGGATCAGTGTTATTCAGCCTGTGGGCTGAAGGTATTTCAGATAGGGATTAGAGTAATTCAATCTGTGGGATGAGGGTATTTCAGTTACGGATTAGTATAATTCAGTCTGTGAGATGTGGGTATTTCAGTTAGATATTAGTGTAATTCAGTCTGTGGGATGAGGCTATTTCAGTTCAGGATTAGTGTAATTCAGTCTGTGGGATGAGGGTATTTCAGTTAGGGATTAGTGTAATTCAGTCTGTGGGATGAGGATATTTCAGTTAGGTATTAGTGGTATTCAGTTTGTGCAATTAGGGTGTTTCAATTAGGGATTAGTGTAATTCAGTCTGTGGGATGAGGGTATTTCAGTCAGGGATTAGTGTAATTCAGTCTGTGGGATGAGGGTATTTCAGTAAGGGATTTGTGTTATTCAGTCTGTGGGATGAGGGTATTTCAGTTAGGGATTAGTGTAATTCAGTCTATGCAATTATGGTATTTCAGTTAGGTATTAGTGTAATTCACTCTGTGGGATGAGATTATTTCAGTTATGGATTAGTGTAATTCAATCTTTGTGATGAGGCTATTTCAGTTAGGGATTAGAGTAATTCAGTCTGTGGGTTGAGGGTATTTCAGTTACGGATTAGTATAATTCAGTCTGTGAGATGAGGCTATTTCAGTTCGGGATTAGTTTAATTCAGTCTGTGGGATGAGGTTATTTCAGTTAGGGATTAGTGTAATTCTCTCTGTGCAATTAGGGTATTTTAGTTAGAGATTAGTGTAATTCAGTCTGTGGGATGAGGGTATTTCAGTTAGGGATCAGTGTTATTCAGCCTGTGGGATGAAGGTATTTCAGTTAGGGATTAGAGTAATTCAATCTGTGGGATGAGGGTATTTCAGTTACGGATTAGTATAATTCTGTCTGTGAGATGTGGGTATTTCAGTTAGATATTAGTGTAATTCAGTCTGTGGGATGAGGCTATTTCAGTTCAGGATTAGTGTAATTCAGCCTGTGGGATGAGGGTATTTCAGTTAGGGATTAGTGTAATTCAGTCTGTGGGATGAGGATATTTAGTTAGGTATTAGTGGTATTCGTTCTGTGCAATTAGGGTATTTCAATTAGGGATTAGTGTAATTCAGTCTGTGGGATGAGGGTATTTCAGTCAGGGATTAGTGTAATTCAGTCTTTGGGATGAGGCTTTTTCAGTTAGGGATTAGAGTAATTCAGTCTGTGGGATGAGGGTATTTCAGTTACGCATTAGTATAATTCAGTCTTTGAGATGTGGGTATTTCAGTTAGAGATTAGTGTAATTCAGTCTGTGGGATGAGGCTATTTCAGTTAGGGATTAGGGTAATTCAGTCTGTGCAATTAGGGTATTTCTGCTAGGGACTAGTGTAATTCAGTCTGTGGGATGAGACTATTTCAGTTAGGGATTAGAATATTTCAGTCTGTGGGATGAGGGTATTTCATTTCGGGATTTGTGTAATTCAGTTTGTGGGATGAGGATATTTCAGTTAGGGTTAGAGTAATTCAGTCTGTGGAATGAGGGTTTTTCAGTTAGGGATTACTGTAATTCTGTCTGTGCAATTAGGGTATTTCAGTTAGGGATTAGTGTAATTCAGTCTGTGCAATTAGGAATTTCATTTAGTGATTAGTGTAGTTCAGTCTGTGCAATTAGGGTATTTCAGTTAGGGATATGTGTAATTCAGTCTGTGGGATGAGGGCATTTCAGTTAGGGATTAGTGTTATTCAATCTGTGAGATGAGGCTATTTCATTTCGGGATTAGTGTAATTCTGTCTGTGGGATGAGGGTATTTCAGTTAGGGATCAGTGTTATTCAGCCTGTGGGATGAAGGTATTTCAGTTAGGGATTAGAGTAATTCAATCTGTGGGATGAGGGTATTTCAGTTATGGATTAGTATAATTCAGTCTGTGAGATGTGGGTATTTCAGTTAGATATTAGTGTAATTCAGTCTGTGGGATGAGGCTATTTCAGTTCAGGATTAGTGTAATTCAGTCTGTGGGATGAGGGTATTTCAGTTAGGGATTAGTGTAATTCAGTCTGTGGGATGAGGTTATTTCAGTTAGGTATTAGTGGTATTCAGTCTGTGCAATGGGGGTATTTCAGTTAGGGATTAGTGTAATTCAGTCTGTGGGATGAGGGTATTTCAGTTAGGGATTTGTGTTATTCAGTCTGTGGGATGAGGGTATTTCAGTCAGGGATTAGTGTAATTCAGTCTGTGGGATGAGGGTATTTCAGTTAGGGATTGGTGTAATTCAGTCTATGCAATTATGGTATTTCAGTTAGGTATTTGTCTAATTCACTCTGTGGGATGAGATTATTTCAGTTAGGGATTAGTGTAATTCAGTCTTTGGGATGAGGCTATTTCAGTTAGGGATTAGAGTAATTCAGTCTGTAGGTTGAGGGTATTTCAGTTACGGATTAGTATAATTCAGTCTGTGAGATGAGGCTATTTCAGTTCGGGATTAGTGTAATTCAGTCTGTGGGATGAGGGTATTTCATTTAGGGATTAGTGTAATTCTCTCTGTGCAATTAGGGTATTTTAGTTAGAGATTAGTGTAATTCAGTCTGTGGGATGAGGGTATTTCAGTTAGGGATCAGTGTTATTCAGCCTGTGGGCTGAAGGTATTTCAGTTAGGGATTAGAGTAATTCAATCTGTGGGATGAGGGTATTTCAGTTACGGATTAGTATAATTCAGTCTGTGAGATGTGGGTATTTCAGTTAGATATTAGTGTAATTCAGTCTGTGGGATCAGGCTATTTCAGTTCAGGATTAGTGTAATTCAGTCTGTGGGATGAGGGTATTTCAGTTAGGGATTAGTGTAATTCAGTCTGTGGGATGAGGATATTTCAGTTAGGTATTAGTGGTATTCAGTCTGTGCAATTAGGGTGTTTCAATTAGGGATTAGTGTAATTCAGTCTGTGGGATGAGGGTATTTCAGTCAGGGATTAGTGTAATTCAGTCTGTGGGATGAGGGTATTTCAGTAAGGGATTTGTGTTATTCAGTTTGTGGGATGACGGTATTTCAGTTAGGGATTAGTGTAATTCAGTCTATGCAATTATGGTATTTCAGTTAGGTATTAGTGTAATTCACTCTGTGGGATGAGATTATTTCAGTTAGTGATTAGTGTAATTCAATCTTTGGGATGAGGCTATTTCAGTTAGGGATTAGAGTAATTCAGTCTGTGGGTTGAGGGTATTTCAGTTACGGATTAATATAATTCAGTCTGTGAGATGAGGCTATTTCAGTTCGGGATTAGTTTAATTCAGTCTGTGGGATGAGGATATTTCAGTTAGGTATTAGTGGTATTCGTTCTGTGCAATTAGGGTATTTCAATTAGGGATTAGTGTAATTCAGTCTGTGGGATGAGGGTATTTCAGTCAGGGATTAGTGTAATTCAGTCTTTGGGATGAGGCTTTTTCAGTTAGGGATTAGAGTAATTCAGTCTGTGGGATGAGGGTATTTCAGTTACGCATTAGTATAATTCAGTCTTTGAGATGTGGGTATTTCAGTTAGAGATTAGTGTAATTCAGTCTGTGGGATGAGGCTATTTCAGTTAGGGATTAGGGTAATTCAGTCTGTGCAATTAGGGTATTTCTGCTAGGGACTAGTGTAATTCAGTCTGTGGGATGAGACTATTTCAGTTAGGGATTAGAATATTTCAGTCTGTGGGATGAGGGTATTTCATTTCGGGATTTGTGTAATTCAGTTTGTGGGATGAGGATATTTCAGTTAGGGTTAGAGTAATTCAGTCTGTGGAATGAGGGTTTTTCAGTTAGGGATTACTGTAATTCTGTCTGTGCAATTAGGGTATTTCAGTTAGGGATTAGTGTAATTCAGTCTGTGCAATTAGGAATTTCATTTAGTGATTAGTGTAGTTCAGTCTGTGCAATTAGGGTATTTCAGTTAGGGATATGTGTAATTCAGTCTGTGGGATGAGGGCATTTCAGTTAGGGATTAGTGTAATTCTGTCTGTGGGATGAGGGTATTTCAGTTAGGGATCAGTGTTATTCAGCCTGTGGGATGAAGGTATTTCAGTTAGGGATTAGAGTAATTCAATCTGTGGGATGAGGGTATTTCAGTTACGGATTAGTATAATTCAGTCTGTGAGATGTGGGTATTTCAGTTAGATATTAGTGTAATTCAGTCTGTGGGATGAGGCTATTTCAGTTCAGGATTAGTGTAATTCAGTCTGTGGGATGAGGGTATTTCAGTTCGGGATTAGTGTAATTCAGTCTGTGGGATGAGGTTATTTCAGTTAGGTATTAGTGGTATTCAGTCTGTGCAATGGGGGTATTTCAGTTAGGGATTAGTGTAATTCAGTCTGTGGGATGAGGGTATTTCAGTTAGGGATTTGTGTTATTCAGTCTGTGGGATGAGGGTATTTCAGTTAGGGATTAGAGTAATTCAGTCTGTGGGATGAGGGTATTTCAGTTAGGGATTGGTGTAATTCAGTCTATGCAATTAGGGTATTTCAATTAGGGATTATTGTAATTCAGTCTGTGGGATGAGGGTATTTCAGTCAGGGATTAGTGTAATTCAGTCTGTGGGATGAGGGTATTTCAGTTAGGGATTGGTGTAATTCAGTCTATGCAATTATGGTATTTCAGTTAGGTATTAGTCTAATTCACTCTGTGGGATGAGATTATTTCAGTTAGGGATTAGTGTAATTCAGTCTTTGGGATGAGGCTATTTCAGTTAGGGATTAGAGTAATTCAGTCTGTAGGTTGAGGGTATTTCAGTTACGGATTAGTATAATTCAGTCTGTGAGATGAGGCTATTTCAGTTCGGGATTAGTGTAATTCAGTCTGTGGGATGAGGGTATTTCAGTTAGGGATTAGTGTAATTCTCTCTGTGCAATTAGGGTATTTTAGTTAGAGATTAGTGTAATTCAGTCTGTGGGATGAGGGTATTTCAGTTAGGGATTAGAGTAATTCAATCTGTGGGATGAGGGTATTTCAGTTACGGATTAGTATAATTCAGTCTGTGAGATGAGGGTATTTCAGTTAGATATTAGTGTAATTCAGTCTGTGGGATGAGGCTATTTCAGTTCAGGATTAGTGTAATTCAGTCTGTGGGATGAGGGTATTTCAGTTAGGGATTAGTGTAATTCAGTCTGTGGGATGAGGATATTTCAGTTAGGTATTAGTGGTATTCAGTTTGTGCAATTAGGGTGTTTCAATTAGGGATTAGTGTAATTCAGTCTGTGGGATGAGGGTATTTCAGTCAGGGATTAGTGTAATTCAGTCTGTGGGATGAGGGTATTTCAGTAAGGGATTTGTGTTATTCAGTCTGTGGGATGAGGGTATTTCAGTTAGGGATTAGTGTAATTCAGTCTATGCAATTATGGTATTTCAGTTAGGTATTAGTGTAATTCACTCTGTGGGATGAGATTATTTCAGTTATGGATTAGTGTAATTCAATCTTTGGGATGAGGCTATTTCAGTTAGGGATTAGAGTAATTCAGTCTGTGGGTTGAGGGTATTTCAGTTACGGATTAGTATAATTCAGTCTGTGAGATGAGGCTATTTCAGTTCGGGATTAGTTTAATTCAGTCTGTGGGATGAGGGTATTTCAGTCAGGGATTAGTGTAATTCTCTCTGTGCAATTAGGGTATTTTAGTTAGAGATTAGTGTAATTCAGTCTGTGGGATGAGGGTATTTCAGTTAGGGATCAGTGTTATTCAGCCTGTGGGATGAAGGTATTTCAGTTAGGGATTAGAGTAATTCAGTCTTTGGGATGAGGCTATTTCAGTTAGGGATTAGAGTAATTCAGTCTGTAGGTTGAGGGTATTTCAGTTACGGATTAGTATAATTCAGTCTGTGAGATGAGGCTATTTCAGTTCGGGATTAGTGTAATTCAGTCTGTGGGATGAGGGTATTTCATTTAGGGATTAGTGTAATTCTCTCTGTGCAATTAGGGTATTTTAGTTAGAGATTAGTGTAATTCAGTCTGTGGGATGAGGGTATTTCAGTTAGGGATCAGTGTTATTCAGCCTGTGGGCTGAAGGTATTTCAGTTAGGGATTAGAGTAATTCAATCTGTGGGATGAGGGTATTTCAGTTACGGATTAGTATAATTCAGTCTGTGAGATGTGGGTATTTCAGTTAGATATTAGTGTAATTCAGTCTGTGGGATCAGGCTATTTCAGTTCAGGATTAGTGTAATTCAGTCTGTGGGATGAGGGTATTTCAGTTAGGGATTAGTGTAATTCAGTCTGTGGGATGAGGATATTTCAGTTAGGTATTAGTGGTATTCAGTCTGTGCAATTAGGGTGTTTCAATTAGGGATTAGTGTAATTCAGTCTGTGGGATGAGGGTATTTCAGTCAGGGATTAGTGTAATTCAGTCTGTGGGCTGAGGGTATTTCAGTAAGGGATTTGTGTTATTCAGTTTGTGGGATGAGGGTATTTCAGTTAGGGATTAGTGTAATTCAGTCTATGCAATTATGGTATTTCAGTTAGGTATTAGTGTAATTCACTCTGTGGGATGAGATTATTTCAGTTAGTGATTAGTGTAATTCAATCTTTGGGATGAGGCTATTTCAGTTAGGGATTAGAGTAATTCAGTCTGTGGGTTGAGGGTATTTCAGTTACAGATTAATATAATTCAGTCTGTGAGATGAGGCTATTTCAGTTCGGGATTAGTTTAATTCAGTCTGTGGGATGAGGGTATTTCAGTTAGGGATTAGTGTAATTCTCTCTGTGCAATTAGGGTATTTTAGTTAGAGATTAGTGTAATTCAGTCTGTGGGATGAGGGTATTTCAGTTAGGGATTAGAGTAATTCAATCTGTGGGATGAGGGTATTTCAGTTACGGATTAGTATAATTCTGTCTGTGAGATGTGGGTATTTCAGTTAGATATTAGTGTAATTCAGTCTGTGGGATGAGGCTATTTCAGTTCAGGATTAGTGTAATTCAGTCTGTGGGATGAGGGTATTTCAGTTAGGGATTAGTGTAATTCAGTCTGTGGGATGAGGATATTTAGTTAGGTATTAGTGGTATTCGTTCTGTGCAATTAGGGTATTTCAATTAGGGATTAGTGTAATTCAGTCTGTGGGATGAGGGTATTTCAGTCAGGGATTAGTGTAATTCAGTCTTTGGGATGAGGCTTTTTCAGTTAGGGATTAGAGTAATTCAGTCTGTGGGATGAGGGTATTTCAGTTACGCATTAGTATAATTCAGTCTTTGAGATGTGGGTATTTCAGTTAGAGATTAGTGTAATTCAGTCTGTGGGATGAGGCTATTTCAGTTAGGGATTAGGGTAATTCAGTCTGTGCAATTAGGGTATTTCTGCTAGGGACTAGTGTAATTCAGTCTGTGGGATGAGACTATTTCAGTTAGGGATTAGAATATTTCAGTCTGTGGGATGAGGGTATTTCATTTCGGGATTTGTGTAATTCAGTTTGTGGGATGAGGATATTTCAGTTAGGGTTAGAGTAACTCAGTCTGTGGAATGAGGGTTTTTCAGTTAGGGATTACTGTAATTCTGTCTGTGCAATTAGGGTATTTCAGTTAGGGATTAGTGTAATTCAGTCTGTGCAATTAGGAATTTCATTTAGTGATTAGTGTAGTTCAGTCTGTGCAATTAGGGTATTTCAGTTAGGGATATGTGTAATTCAGTCTGTGGGATGAGGGCATTTCAGTTAGGGATTAGTGTTATTCAATCTGTGAGATGAGGCTATTTCATTTCGGGATTAGTGTAATTCTGTCTGTGGGATGAAGGTATTTCAGTTAGGGATCAGTGTTATTCAGCCTGTGGGATGAAGGTATTTCAGTTAGGGATTAGAGTAATTCAATCTGTGGGATGAGGGTATTTCAGTTATGGATTAGTATAATTCAGTCTGTGAGATGTGGGTATTTCAGTTAGATATTAGTGTAATTCAGTCTGTGGGATGAGGCTATTTCAGTTCAGGATTAGTGTAATTCAGTCTGTGGGATGAGGGTATTTCAGTTAGGGATTAGTGTAATTCAGTCTGTGGGATGAGGTTATTTCAGTTAGGTATTAGTGGTATTCAGTCTGTGCAATGGGGGTATTTCAGTTAGGGATTAGTGTAATTCAGTCTGTGGGATGAGGGTATTTCAGTTAGGGATTTGTGTAATTCAGTCTGTGGGATGAGGGTATTTCAGTAAGGGATTTGTGTTATTCAGTCTGTGGGATGAGGGTATTTCAGTTAGGGATTAGTGTAATTCAGTCTATGCAATTATGGTATTTCAGTTAGGTATTAGTGTAATTCACTCTGTGGGATGAGATTATTTCAGTTATGGATTAGTGTAATTCAATCTTTGGGATGAGGCTATTTCAGTTAGGGATTAGAGTAATTCAGTCTGTGGGTTGAGGGTATTTCAGTTACGGATTAGTATAATTCAGTCTGTGAGATGAGGCTATTTCAGTTCGGGATTAGTTTAATTCAGTCTGTGGGATGAGGGTATTTCAGTTAGGGATTAGTGTAATTCTCTCTGTGCAATTAGGGTATTTTAGTTAGAGATTAGTGTAATTCAGTCTGTGGGATGAGGGTATTTCAGTTAGGGATCAGTGTTATTCAGCCTGTGGGATGAAGGTATTTCAGTTAGGGATTAGAGTAATTCAGTCTTTGGGATGAGGGTATTTCAGTTAGGGATTAGTTTAATTCAGTCTGTGGGAAGAGGGTATTTCAGTTACGGATTAGTGTAATTCAGTCTGTGAGATGAGGCTATTTCAGTTCAGGATTAGTGTAATTGATTCTGTGGGATGAGGGTATTTCAGTTAGGGATTAGTGTAATTCATCTCTGTGCAATAGGGTATTCAGTTAGGGAATAGTGTTATTCAGTCAGTGTGATGAGGGTATTTCAATTAGGGATCAGTGTTATTCAGTCTGTGCAATTAGTGCATTTCAGTTAGGGATTAGGGTAATTCAGTCTGTGGGATGGGGGTATTTCAGTTACGGATTAGTATAATTCAGGCTGTGAGATGAGGCTATTTCAGTTAGGGATTATTTTAATTCAGTCTGTGGGATAAGGGTATTTCTGTTTGGGATTAGTGTAATTCAGTCTGTGGGATGAGGGTATTTCAGTTAGGGATTAGTGTAATTCAGTCTGTGGGATGAGGATATTTCAGTTAGGTATTAGTGGTATTCAGTCTGTGCAATTAGGGTGTTTCAATTAGGGATTAGTGTAATTCAGTCTGTGGGATGAGGGTATTTCAGTCAGGGATTAGTGTAATTCAGTCTGTCAGATGAGTGTATTTCAGTAAGGGATTTGTGTTATTCAGTTCTGTGGGATGAGGGTATTTCAGTTAGGGATTAGTGTAATTCAGTCTATGCAATTATGGTATTTCAGTTAGGTATTAGTGTAATTCACTCTGTGGGATGAGATTATTTCAGTTAGTGATTAGTGTAATTCAGTCTGTGTTATGAGGCTATTTCAGTTAGGGATTAGAGTAATTCAGTCTGTGGGATGAGGGTATTTCAGTTACGGATTAGTGTAATTCAGTCTGTGGGATGAGGGTATTTCTGTTTGGGATTAGTTTAATTCAGTCTGTGGGATGAGGGTATTTCAGTTAGGGTTCAGTGTAATTCTGTCTGTGCAATTTGCGTATTTCAGTTAGTGATTAGTGTAATTCAGTCTGTGGGATGAGGGTATTTCAGTTAGCGACAAGTGTTATTCAGCCTGTGGGATGAAGGTATTTCAGTTAGGGATTAGAGTAATTCAGTCTGTGGGATGAGGGTATTTCAGTTACGGATTAGTATAATTCAGTCTGTGAGATGTGGGTATTTCAGTTAGATATTAGTGTAATTCAGTCTGTGGGATGAGGCTATTTCAGTTCAGGATTAGTGTAATTCAGTCTGTGGGATGAGGGTATTTCAGTTAGGGATTAGTGTAATTCAGTCTGTGGGATGAGGATATTTCAGTTAGGGATTACTGTTATTCAGTCTGTGCAATTAGGGTGTTTCAATTAGGGATTAGTGTAATTCAGTCTGTGGGATGAGGGTATTTCAGTCAGGGATTAGTGTAATTCAGTCTGTGGGATGAGGGTATTTCAGTAAGGGATTTGTGTTATTCAGTCTGTGGGATGAGGGTATTTCAGTTAGGGATTAGTGTAATTCAGTCTATGCAATTATGGTATTTCAGTTAGGTATTAGTGTAATTCACTCTGTGGGATGAGATTATTTCAGTTAGGGATTAGTGTAATTCAATCTTTGGGATGAGGCTATTTCAGTTAGGGATTAGAGTAATTCAGTCTGTGGGTTGAGGGTATTTCAGTTACGGATTAGTATAATTCAGTCTGTGAGATGAGGCTATTTCAGTTCGGGATTAGTTTAATTCAGTCTGTGGGATGAGGGTATTTCAGTTAGGGATTAGTGTAATTCTCTCTGTGCAATTAGGGTATTTTAGTTAGAGATTAGTGTAATTCAGTCTGTGGGATGAGGGTATTTCAGTTAGGGATCAGTGTTATTCAGCCTGTGGGATGAAGGTATTTCAGTTAGGGATTAGAGTAATTCAATCTGTGGGATGAGGGTATTTCAGTTACGGATTAGTATAATTCAGTCTGTGAGATGTGGGTATTTCAGTTAGGGATTAGAGTAATTGATTCTGTCAGATGAGTGTATTTCACTTCGGGATTAGTGTAATTCAGTCTGTGGGATGAGTGTATTTCAGTTATGCATTAGTATAATTCAGTCTGTGGAATGAGGATATTTCAGTTAGGTATTAGTGGTATTCGGTCCTGTGCAATTAGGGTATTTCAGTTACGGATTAGTGTAATTCAGTCTGTGAGATGTGGGTATTTCAGTTAGGGATTAGAGTAATTGATTCTGTCAGATGAGTGTATTTCACTTCGGGATTAGTGTAATTCAGTCTGTGGGATGAGTGTATTTCAGTTATGCATTAGTATAATTCATTCTTTGAGATGTGGGTATTTCAGTTAGAGATTAGTGTAATTCCAGTCTGTGGGATGAGGCTATTTCAGTTAGTGATTAGTGTAATTCAGTCTGTGGAATTACGGGTATTTCAGTTACGGATTAGTGTAATTCAGTCTGTGGGATGAGGCTATTTCAGTTAGGGATTAGAGTAATTCAGTCTGTGGGATGAGGGTATTTCAGTTACGCATTAGTATAATTCAGTCTTTGAGATGTGGGTATTTCAGTTAGGGATTAGTGTAATTCAAGTCTGTGGGATGAGGCTATTTCAGTTAGGGATTAGTGTAACTTAGTCTGTGGAATTAGGGTATTTCTGCTAGGGACTAGTGTAATTCAGTCTGTGGGATGAGACTATTTCAGTTAGGGATTAGAATATTTCAGTCTGTGGGATGAGGGTATTTCATTTCGGGATTTGTGTAATTCAGTTTGTGGGATGAGGATATTTCAGTTAGGGTTAGAGTAATTCAGTCTGTGGAATGAGGGTTTTTCAGTTAGGGATTACTGTAATTCTGTCTGTGCAATTAGGGTATTTCAGTTAGGGATTAGTGTAATTCAGTCTGTGCAATTAGGAATTTCATTTAGTGATTAGTGTAGTTCAGTCTGTGCAATTAGGGTATTTCAGTTAGGGATATGTGTAATTCAGTCTGTGGGATGAGGGCATTTCAGTTAGGGATTAGTGTTATTCAATCTGTGAGATGAGGCTATTTCATTTCGGGATTAGTGTAATTCTGTCTGTGGGATGAAGGTATTTCAGTTAGGGATAAGTGTTATTCAGCCTGTGGGATGAAGGTATTTCAGTTAGGGATTAGAGTAATTCAATCTGTGGGATGAGGGTATTTCAGTTATGGATTAGTATAATTCAGTCTGTGAGATGTGGGTATTTCAGTTAGATATTAGTGTAATTCAGTCTGTGGGATGAGGCTATTTCAGTTCAGGATTAGTGTAATTCAGTCTGTGGGATGAGGGTATTTCAGTTAGGGATTAGTGTAATTCAGTCTGTGGGATGAGGTTATTTCAGTTAGGTATTAGTGGTATTCAGTCTGTGCAATGGGGATATTTCAGTTAGGGATTAGTGTTATTCAGTCTGTGGGATGAGGGTATTTCAGTCAGGGATTAGTGTAATTCGGTCTGTGGGATGACGGTATTTCAGTTAGGGATTGGTGTAATTCAGTCTGTGCAATTAGGGTATTTCTGCTAGGGACTAGTGTAATTCAGTCTGTATGATGAGACTATTTCAGTTAGGGATTAGAGTAATTCAGTCTGTGGGATGTGGGTATTTCAGTTACGGGTTAGTGTAATTCAGTCTGTGGGATGAGGCTATTTCAGTTAGGGATTAGAGTAATTGATTCTGTCAGATGAGTGTATTTCAGTTCGGGATTAGTGTAATTCAGTCTGTGGGATGAGGGTATTTCAGTTATGATTAGTGTAATTCAGTCTGTGGGATGAGGGTATTTCAGTCAGGGATTAGTGTAATTCAGTCTGTGGGATGAGGTATTTCAGTTAGGGATTGGTGTAATTCAGTCTATGGCAATTATGGTATTTCAGTTAGGATTTGTCTAATTCAGTCTGTGGGATGAGATTATTTCAGTTAGGGATTAGTGTAATTCAGTCTTTGGATGAGGGCTATTTCAGTTAGGGATTAGAGTAATTCAGTCTGTAGGTTGAGGGTATTTCAGTTACGGATTAGTATAATTCAGTCTGTGAGATGAGGCTATTTCAGTTCGGGATTAGTGTAATTCAGTCTGTGGGATGAGGGTATTTCATTTAGGGATTAGTGTAATTCTCTCTGTGCAATTAGGGTATTTTAGTTAGAGATTAGTGTAATTCAGTCTGTGGGATGAGGGTATTTCAGTTAGGGATCAGTGTTATTCAGCCTGTGGGCTGAAGGTATTTCAGTTAGGGATTAGAGTAATTCAATCTGTGGGATGAGGGTATTTCAGTTACGGATTAGTATAATTCAGTCTGTGAGATGTGGGTATTTCAGTTAGATATTAGTGTAATTCAGTCTGTGGGATCAGGCTATTTCAGTTCAGGATTAGTGTAATTCAGTCTGTGGGATGAGGGTATTTCAGTTAGGGATTAGTGTAATTCAGTCTGTGGGATGAGGATATTTCAGTTAGGTATTAGTGGTATTCAGTCTGTGCAATTAGGGTGTTTCAATTAGGGATTAGTGTAATTCAGTCTGTGGGATGAGGGTATTTCAGTCAGGGATTAGTGTAATTCAGTCTGTGGGATGAGGGTATTTCAGTAAGGGATTTGTGTTATTCAGTTTGTGGGATGAGGGTATTTCAGTTAGGGATTAGTGTAATTCAGTCTATGCAATTATGGTATTTCAGTTAGGTATTAGTGTAATTCACTCTGTGGGATGAGATTATTTCAGTTAGTGATTAGTGTAATTCAATCTTTGGGATGAGGCTATTTCAGTTAGGGATTAGAGTAATTCAGTCTGTGGGTTGAGGGTATTTCAGTTACGGATTAATATAATTCAGTCTGTGAGATGAGGCTATTTCAGTTCGGGATTAGTTTAATTCAGTCTGTGGGATGAGGGTATTTCAGTTAGGGATTAGTGTAATTCTCTCTGTGCAATTAGGGTATTTTAGTTAGAGATTAGTGTAATTCAGTCTGTGGGATGAGGGTATTTCAGTTAGGGATCAGTGTTATTCAGCCTGTGGGCTGAAGGTATTTCAGTTAGGGATTAGAGTAATTCAATCTGTGGGATGAGGGTATTTCAGTTACGGATTAGTATAATTCAGTCTGTGAGATGTGGGTATTTCAGTTAGATATTAGTGTAATTCAGTCTGTGGGATGAGGCTATTTCAGTTCAGGATTAGTGTAATTCAGTCTGTGGGATGAGGGTATTTCAGTTAGGGATTAGTGTAATTCAGTCTGTGGGATGAGGATATTTCAGTTAGGTATTAGTGGTATTCAGTCTGTGCAATTAGGGTGTTTCAATTAGGGATTAGTGTAATTCAGTCTGTGGGATGAGGGTATTTCAGTCAGGGATTAGTGTAATTCAGTCTGTGGGATGAGGGTATTTCAGTAAGGGATTTGTGTTATTCAGTCTGTGGGATGAGGGTATTTCAGTTAGGGATTAGTGTAATTCAGTCTATGCAATTATGGTATTTCAGTTAGGTATTAGTGTAATTCACTCTGTGGGATGAGATTATTTCAGTTAGGGATTAGTGTAATTCAATCTTTGGGATGAGGCTATTTCAGTTAGGGATTAGAGTAATTCAGTCTGTGGGTTGAGGGTATTTCAGTTACGGATTAGTATAATTCAGTCTGTGAGATGAGGCTATTTCAGTTCGGGATTAGTTTAATTCAGTCTTTGGGATGAGGGTATTTCAGTTAGGGATTAGTGTAATTCTCTCTGTGCAATTAGGGTATTTTAGTTAGAGATTAGTGTAATTCAGTCTGTGGGATGAGGGTATTTCAGTTAGGGATCAGTGTTATTCAGCCTGTGGGATGAAGGTATTTCATTTAGGGATTAGAGTAATTCAATCTGTGGGATGAGGGTATTTCAGTTACGGATTAGTATAATTCAGTCTGTGAGATGTGGGTATTTCAGTTAGATATTAGTGTAATTCAGTCTGTGGGATCAGGCTATTTCAGTTCAGGATTAGTGTAATTCAGTCTGTGGGATGAGGGTATTTCAGTTAGGGATTAGTGTAATTCAGTCTGTGGAATGAGGATATTTCAGTTAGGTATTAGTGGTATTCGGTCTGTGCAATTAGGGTATTTCAATTAGGTTTTAGTGTAATTCAGTCTGTGGGATGAGGGTATTTCAGTCAGGGATTAGTGTAATTCAGTCTTTGGGATGAGGCTTTTTCAATTAGGGATTAGAGTAATTCAGTCTGTGGGATGAGGGTATTTCAGTTACGCATTAGTATAATTCAGTCTTTGAGATGTGGGTATTTCAGTTAGAGATTAGTGTAATTCAGTCTGTGGGATGAGGCTATTTCAGTTAGGGATTAGAGTAATTCAGTCTGTGCAATTAGGGTATTTCTGCTAGGGACTAGTGTAATTCAGTCTGTATGATGAGACTATTTCAGTTAGGGATTAGAATATTTCAGTCTGTGGGATGTGGGTATTTCATTTCGGGATTTGTGTAATTCAGTTTGTGGGATGAGGATATTTCAGTTAGGGTTAGAGTAATTCAGTCTGTGGATGAGGGTATTTCATTTCGGGATTAGTGTAATTCAGTCTGTGTGATGAGGATATTTCACTTAGGGATTAGTGTAATTCAGTCTGTGGGATGAGGGTATTTCAGTCAGGGATTAGTGTAATTCAGTCTGTGGGATGAGGGTATTTCAGTTAGGGATTGGTGTAATTCAGTCTATGCAATTATGGTATTTCAGTTAGGTATTAGTCTAATTCACTCTGTGGGATGAGATTATTTCAGTTAGGGATTAGTGTAATTCAGTCTTTGGGATGAGGCTATTTCAGTTAGGGATTAGAGTAATTTAGTCTGTAGGTTGAGGGTATTTCAGTTACGGATTAGTATAATTCAGTCTGTGAGATGAGGCTATTTCAGTTCGGGATTAGTGTAATTCAGTCTGTGGGATGAGGGTATTTCAGTTAGGGATTAGTGTAATTCTCTCTGTGCAATTAGGGTATTTTAGTTAGAGATTAGTATAATTCAGTCTGTGGGATGAGGGTATTTCAGTTAGGGATCAGTGTTATTCAGCCTGTGGGCTGAAGGTATTTCAGTTAGGGATTAGAGTAATTCAATCTGTGGGATGAGGGTATTTCAGTTACGGATTAGTATAATTCAGTCTGTGAGATGTGGGTATTTCAGTTAGAGATTAGTGTAATTCAGTCTGTGGGATGAGGCTATTTCAGTTAGGGATTAGTGTAATTCGGTCTGTGGGATGAGGATTTTTCAGTTAGGGATTAGTGTTATTCAGTCTGTGGGATGAGGGTATTTCAATTAGGGATTAGTGTAATTCAGTCTGTGCAATTAGGGCATTTCAGTTAGGGATTAGTGTGTTTCAGTCTGTGCAATTAGGCATTTCAGTTCGGGATTAGTGTAATTCAGTCTGTGGGATGAGGGTATTTCAGTTAGGGATTAGTGTTATTCAGCCTGTGGGATGAGGGTTTTTCAGTTAGGAATTAGCGTAATTCAGTCTGTGGGATGAGGAAATTTCAGTTAGGGATTAGTGTAATTCAGTCTGTGGGATGAGGATATTTCAGTTAGGGATTTGTGTTATTCAGTCTGTCGGATGAGGGTATTTCAATTAGGGATTAGTGTAATTCAGTCTGTGGGATGAGGGTATTTCAGTTACGGATTAGTGTAATTCAGTCTGTGGGATGAGGGTATTTCAGTTACGGATTAATATAATTCAGTCTGTGAGATGTGGGTATTTCAGTTAGGGATTAGTGTATTTCACTCTTTGGGATGAGGCTATTTCAGTTAGGGATTAGTGTAATTCAGTCTGTGGGATGAGGCTATTTCAGTTAGGGATTAGATTAATTCAGTCTGTGGGATGAGGGTATTTCTTTTCGGGATTATTGTAATTCAGTCTGTGGAATGAGGGTTTTTCAGTTAGGGATTACTGTAATTCTGTCTGTGCAATTAGGGTATTTCAGTTAGGGATTAGTGTAATTCAGTCTGTGCAATTAGGAATTTCATTTAGTGATTAGTGTAGTTCGTTCTGTGCAATTAGGGTATTTCAGTTAGGGATATGTGTAATTCAGTCTGTGGGATGAGGGCATTTCAGTTAGGGATTAGTGTTATTCAATCTGTGGGATGATGGTATTTCAGTTAGGGATTAGTGTAATTCAGTCTGTGGGATGAGGGTATTTCAGTTAGGGATTAGTGTAATTCAGTCTGTGCAATTAGGGTATTTCTGTTAGGGATTAGTGTTATTCAGTTTGTGCAATTAGGCTATTTCAGTTAGGGATTAGTTTTATTCAGGCTGTGAGATCAATGCAATTCTCTCTGTGGAATTAGATTAATTGTGTCTGGGATTAGTGTAAATCAGTCTGTGATTCATGTAAATAAATCTTTGAGATTAGTGTAATTCAGGCGTCAGTTTACCGTGTTTCAGATTTCAATCTGGGATTAGTGAAATTCAATCTGGGATTTGGTTAATTCAGTCTGTATCATTAGTCTAATTCAGTTTGTGGGATTAGTATAATTCAATTTGTGGGATTCATGTAGTTCCTTCTTTGGTTAGTATAATTCAATCTGCAATTATTGCAATTCAATTTGTTGTATCAGTGTAATTCAGTCTGTGATTATTCTAAATCAGTCTGAAATTACTGCAATTCAGTCTAGGATTAGCATAATTCAGTCTGGGTTTAGTGCTATTCAGTTTGTGGACTTAATGTAATTCAGTCTGAAGGATTAGTGTAATCCAGACTTTGGGATAAATTCAACTCATTTTGGTGATTAATGTAATTCAGTCTGTGAATTTAGTTTTATTCAGTCTGTGGGATTTGTGCAAATTATACCCAATTTTCTAGTAGATTTTCCAGCACTCTCAGTTCTATGCTCTCTGACCCAACTTGTGTTTTGTGGAATAGTATAGCTGCAGGCAGCTGCACTGCTGATATCAATCATTGTTTTTTGCCCCTGTTACCCTTAGTGCGTGGACTAATGTCAGAATCTTAATTTTTGTGTCCTTTCTGCATATTGACTGGACAAATCAGTTTGGCAGGAGTAACATGGAAGACAAGTTTGTAGAGTGCATCAGGGATTGTTTCTTAGAGCAATATGTTGCAGAACCTACCCAGGAACAGGCTATTTTAGATGGAGAAATGTGTAATGAGGTAGGATTAGTAAGAGATCTCATAGTTAAGGGTCCTCTAGAGGGTAGCGATCACAACGTGGTAGAATTTCAAATTCAGTTTGAGGGCAAGAAACTCGGATCTCAAACCAGTATCTTCAACTTAAATAAGGACAATTACAGAGGTATGAAAAAAGAGTTGTCTAAAGCAGCTTGGGGAAATAGACTAAGGGGAAAGTCAGCGGACGAGCAGTGGCCGACATTTAAGCAGATATTTCATAACACTCAGCAAAAATTTATCCCAGTCAAAAAGAAGGACTCGATGAGAAGGATGAGCGACCCATGATTAACAAAGGTGGTCTAGGAGAATATCCAATCAAAAACTAAGGCATACAAAGCCTGATGCACTCTACAGATTTGTCCTCCATGTTACTCCTGCCAATCTAATTTGTCCAGTCAATATGCAGAAAGGACACAAAGATCGAGATTCCGCCTGGCATCATGCTGGGCAGGCCTTAATCGGCCCGCCCACTTAAAATGGCGGCAGGGCCCGCTTCTCCAGCGGGAATCAGCTCGCCTCCCACCGGAAATTGGGTCAGACCCGCCCACCCGACAGGCAGACAATTCTGCCCAGGGTAACAGGGGCAAAAAACAAAGATTGATATCAGCAGTGCATCTGCACCCAGCTATATGATTCCACAAAACACAAGTTGTGTCAGAAAGCATTGATCTGAGAGTGCTGGAAAACTAGTGGTAGGCCAGAGGATTGGGAATTTTTTAGGAACCAGCAGCGGTTGACTAAAAAGCTAATAAAGTGGGAGAAAATTGATTATGAAAGTAAATTGGCAAGAAACATAAAAACAAAACAGTAAGGGCTTATACGGTTTGTAAAAAGAAAGAGAGTAGCTAAAGTAAGACCTGTGGACGATGCAACTGGAGAATTGATAATGGGGAACAGGGAAATGGCAGATAATTTAAACCGATATTTTACATCGATCTTCACAGAGGAAGACACTATAAGCATTCCAAAGATATCAGATAAGCAAGGAGCTAATGGGAGGAAAGATCTTGTAACAGTCTCTATCATGAAGGAGAAAGTATTTGACAAACTAATGGGACTAAAGGCAGACAAGTCATCAGGACCTGATGGCCTGCATCCAAGGGTTTTAAAGGAAGTGGCTGCAGAGATAGTAGAGGCATTGGTCACAATATTCCAGAACTCACTGGGTTCTGGGAGAGTCCTAGAGGATTGGAAAACCATTAATGTGATGCACCTGTTTTAAAAGGGAGGGAAACAATAGGTCAGCCAGCCTAACATCTGTCACTGGGAAAATGCTAGAGTCCATTATTAAGGAAGAAATAGCAGGCCATTTAGAGAAGGTTAACACAATCAAACAGAGTCAACTTGGTTTTGTGAAAGGGAAATCATGTTTGACAAACTTGCTAGATTTCTTTGAGGATATAACAAGCAAAGTTGATTAGGGGAACTGGTAGATGTAGTACATTTGGATTTCCAGAAGGCATTTGATAACGTTCCACATAAAAGGTTATTGCACAAGAGCTCATGGTATTGGGGGTAATGTATTAGCATGGATTGAGGATTGGTTAACACACAGAAGACAGAGAATCAGGTTTAATGGGTCATTTTCAGGTTGGAAAGTCGTAACTAGTGGAGTACCACAACGATCAGTCCTAGAGCCTCAATTATTTACTTTCTATATTAAGGACTTGGAGGAGGAGGCAGAGTGTAATGTATCCAAATTTGCTGACGATACAAAAATAGGTGGGAGGACATGTTGTGATGAGGACATAAGGAATCTGCTAGGAGATATAGACAGGTTGAGTGAGTGGGCAAAAACCTGCCAATGGAGTTTAATGTAGGAAAGTGTGAGGTCATGCACTTTGGTAGGAAGAGTCAAAAGGCAAACTATTATTTAAATAGAGAAAGACTCCAAAAAAACATAGCTTAGAGGGATCTGGGTGTTCTTGTGCATGAAACACAAAAGTTAACCTGCAGGTGCAGCAAGTAATTGAGAAGGCAAATGGAATTTTGGCCTGTATTGCTAGGGGATTGGAGTTTAAAAATAGGGAAGTCTTGTTACAACTGTACAGGGTGTTGGTGAGGCCACACCTGGAGTATTGTGTACAGTTTTGGTCCCTGTATTTAAGAAAGGACATACTGGCATTGTAGGAAGTTCAAAAGAGATTCACTAGGCTGATTCCTGGGATGAAGGGGTTGACTTATCAAGAACATCTAAACAGGTTCGGCCTTTATTCATTAGAGTTTAGAAGAATGAGGGGTGATCTTATTGAAATGTACAAGATTCTGAGGGGGCTTGACAGGGTAGATTTTGAGAAGATGTTTCCACTGATGGGGGGATCTCAAACTAGGGGACATAGTTACAGGATAAGGGGACACTCATTTAAAACTGAGATGTGAAGGAATTTCTTCTCTCAGAGGGCAGTGAATGTCTGGAATTCTCTACCCCAGAGAGTTGTGGAGGCTAGATCACTGAAAGTATTTAAAGGGGAGGTACATAGATTTTTGAAATATCGGGGAGTTGAGGGTTATGAGGAGCTGACACAAAAGAGTAGTTGAGGCCTGAGGCAGATCAGCCATGATCTTATTGAATAGCTGGGCAGGTTTAAGGGGCTGAATGGCCTGCTCCTGCTCCTATTTCTTATTTTTTAATGTTCATTGCCTTTGTTGAAGGTGTCATTGTAGGAGTTCAACTGGTATAGATAGTGAGATTCGCAAATAACCAGACTCTTGTGTCTAGCACAGCAGTAAATCTACAGGTACCAATGGAAAGAAGTAATGAAAGTTTGCAGAATGAAAATTAATGTAAAAAAAGGTGAACGTTATGAAGACTGCCAGGAATACATAATCATGGAAGAGGAGAGTGACCAAGGGGGCAATCTATGGGTGGAGCCAGAGGACATCGCTAGAGTGTTGAATGAATACTTCACATCCGTCTTCACCTAACAGAATGAGGATGAAGGTATCAAACCCGAGGAGAGAGAATGCGAGGTTCTTAAGCAAATTGATATAGGGAGTGACAAGGTATTGGAGGTGTTGGCAGGCTTAAAAGTGGACAAATATCCAGGTCCAGGTGATTTGTGTCCCAGACTGCTGAGGGAGGCAAGGGAGGAGATCACAGGGGCTCTCACCCAAATTTTTAATTCCTCTCTGGCCACGGGGGAGGTGCCAGAGGACTGGAGAACAGCTAATGTGGTTCCGCTATTTAAGAAGGGTTGTAGAGATAAGCCAGAGAACTACAGGCCAGTGAGTCTTACGTCAGTGGTAGGGAAGCTATTGGAGAAAATTCTGAAGGAGAGAATCTATCTCCACTTGGAGAGGCAAGGTTTGATCAGGGACACTCAGCATGGCTTTGCCAGAGGGAGGTCATGCCTAACAAATTGGATTGAATGTTTTGAGGAGGTGACCAGGTGTGTAGATGAGGGGAGTGCAGTTGATGTAGTTTATATGGATTTCAGCAAAGCCTTTGACAAGGTCCCACATGGGAGACGTATAAAGAAGGCAAATGCACATGGGATACAGGGTAATTTGATAAGGTGGATTCAGAATTGGCTTAGTGTTAAGAGACAGAGGGTAATAACAGAAGGATGCTTTAGTGACTGGAAGCCAGTGTCCAATGGTGTACCACAGGGATCTGTGCTGGGTCCCCTATTATTGGTCATTTATATAAATGACATAGATGACTATGTGGGGGATAGGACTAGTAAGTTTGCAGATGACACAAAGATTGGCCGGGTGGTTAACAGTGAGGTTGAGTGTCTTGGGCTACAGAAAGATATAAATGGGATGGTCAAATGGGCAGATAAGTGGCAGATGGAATTTAATCCTGAATGATGTGAGGTGATACACTTTAGAAGGAGTAATTTGACAAGGAAGTATTCAATGAACAGCATGACACTAGGAAATTCTGAGGAACAAGGGACCTTGGCGTGTGTGTCCATAGATCTCTGAAGGCGGAGGGGCATGTTACTGGGGTGGTGAAAAAGGCATATGGGACACTTGCCTTTATCAATTGAGGCATAAATTACAAAAGTAGGGAGGTCATGTTAGAGTTGTTTAGAACCTTGGTGAGGCCACAGCTGGAGTAGTGTGTGCAGTTCTGGTCGCCACATTATAGGAAGGATGTGATTGCACTGAAGATTCACCAGGATGTTGCCTGGGATGAAACATTTAAGTTATGAAGAGAGGTTGTTTTTGTTGGAGCAGAGAAGACTGAGGGGCGACCTGATCGAGGTGTACAAGATTATGAGGGGCATGGACAGGGTGGATAGGGGGCAGCTGTTCCCCTTAGTTGAAGGGTCAGTCACAAGGGGGCATAAGTTCAAGGTGAGGGGCAGGAGGTTTAGGGGGACGTGAGGAAAAACTTTTTTACCCAGAGGGTGGTGACGGTCTGGAATGCGCTGCCTGGGAGGATGGTGGAGGCGGGTTGCCTCACATCCTTTAAAAAGTACCTGGATGAGCACTTGGCACATCATAACATTCAAGGCTATGGGCCAAGTGCTGGTAAATGGGATTAGGTAGGTAGGTCAGGTGTTTCTCACGTGTTGGTGCAGACTCGATGGGCCAAAGGGCCTCTTCTGCACTGTGAGATTCTGTGATTCTGTGAAGATAAATGTTCAACAGGTATCATAATTTAACTCCCTGAGAACCATCTTAGCAGAACATGCTTACAGCCATAAAGAAATAAGAGTTAGACTCAATGGCAAAGAATACATTTTCCCAACATAAAGGCCAGGATCTTTAGGTCAGTGAATGGGGGGTGGGGCCCACTCGCCAACGTGGAAAATGATGCAGGATGACGTTGGGTGGAACTCCGGACGTTATCCCACCTCATTTCAATTTTCAGATCAGCGGTGTGCCTGCCAACCTGCCAACGGCCTACTGAGGCCATTTAAAAAGTAATTGAGGGATGTAATGCACCCACCCATCCAACCTTAATGTTGTCGGGTAGACCGGGAGCCCTGGCGGGCTTCAGAAAAAGCGTGAAACCTCATCCACGGGCGGGATGAGGTTTCATGAGGGTATTTAAAATTTTAATAAATGTATGCTTTAAAGTGATGGACATGTTCCAACCCATGAGGGGACATGTCAGGGAAATTTTATTTTTGCCCCTTCACCATTTTTAAATTTGGCGCTGATCTCCCTGAGGCAGCACTTAGCCTCAGGTAGATCAGTGTACTCTTTCGCGTGCATGTGCAAAAGAGCGCACCCCCAGCTGAGGGAACTCCCCCCGCCTCAACCGCACAGGGAGCGCAGAGCGCTTTCTGGCGGACGTCACGCTGGGCGGGCCTTAATTGGCCTGCCCATGTAAAATGCCGGCGAGCCCTAAACTGAGGGGCACCAATCAGAGGTTCGCCCACCTGTGCCCGCTCCTGCACATTACCCTCCCCCCCCCACCCTCCCCTCCAACGAGGGGGAAATTCTTCCCAAAGAATTGCTCAGCAAGAGAGAATTTTGATCGACAAGTAAGTCAAGGGTTATTCCAGAGGCAGAAAGGAAAGTGGAGTTATGGCCACAATTAGATCAGGCATGATCTTATTGAATGGGGGAGCTGACTCAAGGGGCTAAATGGCCTACACCTGCTCCGATTTCTTCTCTTTCTTTTAAAAATAAGTTGAGATCTAAAGAAAAGAATAGTCTGTGATTTGGAGTGTCTTACTGTACGGAGCTGAAACACTAACCTTGAGAAAAGATGACACCCAAAGGCTGGTAAGTTGTGAAATGTGGTTCTGGAGAAGGACTGAGCGGTTCAGATGGAGAGAGCAGAGGAGCATTGAAGAGGTTCTCAGGATGGTGGAGGGGGGAAGGTCATTCGTGAACATCATCAAGAAAAGGCAACAAGGTTGGAATGGCCAAATTCTAAGGTGTGAGGACTTCCTGAAGAAAGATTAGAGGGATGTCGATCAAGAGCGAGGAAGAGAAAGACAATTTGAAATTGAAATGGGAGGCTCCAGGGGCAACTGATGAAGAAAATGCAAGACCACAAGGTGCGGAGAAATGAGCAGCGAACCCACCCTTAGGCAGATCACTACTGCTACTTGCTTCTGCCTTGATTAGAATCTATTTGATCTCTTGCATTTAGGAGAAAATTTCAGCTGTGATGTTTTACTGCAGCACTTGATGATTAAAGCACCAACAGCAATAGCATAAAGGAGGCTGTTAATAAATGACCAACATTCACACTGCTCTCAAACAGCAATTGCTGCCCACTTAATAGACACCATTAATCTTCTGGGAATAGATTTACTTGAACGAGACTGATTCTTACATACAAGATCTGCTTAACCCAAGCTATTTTTGAGAGAGAAAGAGAGATTTGGAGGGGAAATTTTACACCTTCAGGTTCAGTTTGAAGTTGAAGCTGATACAGTTTGCAGGCCTTCAATCGCGTTGATCAAGAAGAAATATTGGACACTTGTGATAAAGGGGCAGCAATAATTGTAGATGGCAAGATGTGACAAGTGGAGTCCTGCAGGGGGCTGTGCTGGGGCCTCAACTTTTTATAGTTTATTTCAATGACTTAGTTGAGGAGAACGAAGGCATGGTAGCTAAATTTGCAGATGACACAAAGACAGGTCGGAAAGTATATTGTGAAGAGGACATAAGGAGGCTGTAGGCAGATATAGACAAATTGAGTGAGTGGGCAAAAATCTGGTGGATGGAGTATAATGTGGGAAAATGTGAAGTTGTTCACTTTGGCAGGAAGAATAAAAAAGCAGAGTATCACTTAAATGGAGAATGACTACAGAATTCCGAGGTGCAGAGGGATCTAGGTGTTCTAGTGCATGAGTCACAAAACATTAGCATGTAGGTGCAGCAAGTAATTAACATACAAACATATAAATTAGGAGCAGGAGTAGCCACTCAGCCACTTGACCCTGCTCTGCCATTCTATAAGATCATGGCTGATCTGATTGTAACCTTGGCTCCACATTCCTGCCTACCCCTGATAACCTTTCACCCCTTTGTTAATCAGGAATCTATCTAGCTCTGCCTTAAAAATATTCAAAGACTCAGTTTCCACTGCCTTTTGAGAGAGTTCCAAAGACTCTCAACCCTCTGAGAGAAAAAATTTCTCCTCATCTCTGTCTTAAATAAGTGACCTCTTATTTTTAAACAGTGACCCCCTAGTTCTAGATTCTCCCACAAGAGGAAACATCCTCTCCACATCCACCCTATCAAAACCCCTCAGGATCTTAAAGGTTTCAATTAAATCACCTCTTACTCTTCTAAATTCCAATGGACACAAGCCTAACCTGTCCAGCCTTTCCTTATAAGATGACCCGAGCATTCCTGGTATTAGTCTAGTAAACCTTCTCTGAACTGCTTCTAATGCATTCATATCTTTCTTTAAACGAGATCAGGGCGAGGATTTTCCATTCGTCGGGTAGGCTTGGCGGGAGCAGGCGAGGGCAGTTGTGGAGTCGACCACCGCCCGCGATTAGCTCCACACCGCGATTTTAAAAAGATTAATAAAAAGCAGAAAAATTCAATGAAACATGTCCCTTTATGTGACTGTATCACGTGAGATGGGACTTGTTTTTAAGTTCAAATGAAACTTTTTATTTAATTTGTAGTAGCTTCAGGAAACCTCATCCCATTCGTGGATGAGTTTTCCTGAAAAATATAAAGGCTGCTCGGCCTTTTTGCATAAAATTCGGGTTAATTACCTGGTTAATGGCCTTAATAGGCCTTTCAATTATCGCACAACTTCGCGATGATGTTGGGATACACACCCGCATGCCGGATGGAAAATTCTGCCTCAGTACTGTACACAGTATTCCAGATGTGGCCTCACCAGTGCCCTTTACAACTGAAGCATAACCTCCCAACTTTTGTATTCAATTCCCCTCACAATAAATGATAACATTCGATTAGCTTTCCTAATTACCTGCTGTACCTGCACACTAACCTTTTGTGATTCATGCAGTAGGACACCCAGATCCCTCTGAATCTCAGATCTCTGCAATCTCTCACCATTTAGATAATAAGCTCCCTTTTTGTTCTTCCTGCCAGAATGAACAATTTCACATTTGCCCACTTCATATTCCATTTGCCAGATCTTTGCCCCCTCACTTAACCTATCTGTGTCACTTTGTAACCTCCTTACATCCTCTTCACAATTTACTTTCCTACCTATCTTTGTATCATTAGCAAATTTAGCCACCATTCCTTCGGTCCCTTCATCCCAGTCACTTATATCAATTGCAAAACGCTGAGACCCCAGCACTGATCCCTGTGGCACACCACACATCATATCCTGCCAACCAGAAAAAGACCCACTTACGCACACTCTCTACTTTCTGTTAGCTAGCCAATCTTCTATCCAGGACAATATGTCACTCCCTACACCATGAACTTTTATTTTCTGCAATAACTTTTGATGTGACACTTTATCAAATGCCTTCTGGAAATCTAAGTACAGCACATCCACCTGTTCCCCTTTATCCACAGTACATGTGACTCCTTCAAAGAATCCAAAAAATTGGTTAAATGTGATTTCCCTTTCACAAAACCACATTGATTCTGCCTGATGGCCTTGAATTTTTCTAAGTGCCCTGCTATAACATTTTTAATAATAGCTTCTAACATTTTCCCTATGACAGATGTTAGGCCAACTGGCCTGTAGTTTCCTGCTTTCTGTCTCTCTCCCTGTTTGAATAAAGGAGTTACATTTGCTATTTTCCAATCTAATAGAACCTTCCCAAATCTAGAGAATTTTGTAAAATTAAAACCAATGCATCAACTATCTGACTAGCCACTTCTTTTAAGGCTTAGGGTGAAGTCCAACTAGACCTGGGGATTTGTCAGCCCATAGCCCCAACAATTTGCTCAGTGCCATTTCCCTGGTGATTATAATTTTCCTGAGTTCCTCCCTCCCTTCCGTTTCCTGATTTGTAGCTATTTCCAGGATGTTACTTGTGTCCTCTATAGTGAAGACCGAAGCAAAATACCTGCTTAATTCATCAGCCATCTCCCTACTTTCCATTATCAATTTCCCAGACGCACTCTCTATAAGACAAACGCTCACTTTGTAAACTGTTTTCTTATTTAAATATCTATAGAATCTCTTACTATCCGTCTTTATATTGCCAGCTAGCTTTCTCTCATACTCTAATTTTTGCCTCCCTGTTAATCTTTTTGTCGTTCTTTGCTGTTCTCTATATTATTTCCAATCTTCTGACCTCACCCATCTTTGCATAATTATATACTTTTTCTTTAAGTTTGATACTGTCTTTAACTTTTTTAGTTAACCACAGATGCTGGACCTACCCCTTGGAATGTTTCTTTCTTATTGGAATGTATATATTCAGTATATTCTGAAAAGCCCCTTTAAATGTCTGCACTGAAATTCTTTTGACATATCCCTTAACTTCATTTGCCAGTTCACTTTAGCTAGCTCTGCTTTCATGCCCTCATAATTGCCCTTACTTAAGTTTTTTTTATTAATTCATGGAGTGTGGGCTTTACTGGCTAGGCCAGTCCTTGAGAAGGTGGTGGTGAGCTGCCTTCTTGAACCGCTGCAGTCCATGATGTGTAGGTACACCCACAGTGCTGTTAAGAAGAGAGTTCCAGGATTTAAAATACTAGTCTTGGATGCACTCATTTTTCTCTCAAAATGAATGTAAAATTCAATCATGTCATGATCGCTGCTACCTAGGGTGCCTTCAGTAGGAGGTTATCAATTAATCCTATCTCGTTGCTCAATACCAGGTCTAGTATAGCCTGCCCTCTGGTTGGCTCCAGAATGTGCTATTCTAAGAAGATATCCCGAAAACATTCTATGAACTCTTCATTTACGCTACCTTTGCCCATCTGATTTTTCCAGTCCAAATGTAGATTAAAATCCCCCATGATTATTGCTGTACCTTTCTAGCAAGCTCCCATTATCTCTTTTATTCTCTGTCCTACCATGTAGTTACAATTAGGGGGCCTGTACACCATTCCCATAAGTGACTTCTTGCCTTTGACATTTCTCACTTCAACCCAAACTGCTTCTACATCCTGATTTCCTGAAGTTAGGTCATCCCTCTCTAAGGTGCTAATGTCATTAATTAACAGAGCCACTCCTCCAACTTTTCCTTACTCCTTGTACTTTCTAGATGTCACGTACAAGAAGGCTAATGGAATGCTGTCCTTTATTATGAGACAAATTGAATATATAAGTAAGGATGTTAGGCTTCAGTCATACAGGGCATCGGTGAGACCACATCTGGAATATTGTATGCAGTTTAGGTCTCCTTATTTAAGGAAAGATGTAAATACGTTGGAGGTGATTCAGAGGAGGTTTTATGAGGAAAGGTTAGACAGACTGGACTTGTTTCCACTGGAGTTCAGAAAGTGAGGGGTGACTTGATTGAAGTATACGAGATCCTGAACAGTCTTGACAAGGTGGACGTGGAAAGAGTTTTTCATCTTGTGGGTGAGTCCATCCAGAACTAGGGGGCACTGTTTTAAAATTAGGTGTCGCCCTTTTAGGACAGAGATGAGGAGA